>NW_027279451.1:237500-508489 GCF_046629955.1 Centroberyx affinis
ACTCTTTATCCCAGATCGAGACCTCATTCCCACAGGAAGTAAGCACCGTGTGTATATGTGTGAGTGTGTGTGTGTGTGTGTGCAAACGTCCACACATGCACTGTATTCTGAGTGTGAGGGCATATTACAGTTGCTTGCATACTATAGTTGCTGCGATGTTTGTCACATTTCTTACACTTTGTCATAGTTTGAGCTGTTTGTTGTTTGTCTTCAGTGTTGTTTTTCACTGTCACTGTCTTGTGTTTCAACATTTACTGCTCTTAAAGTAAAGTAGATCATGCCCAGATAATGCAGAATGCTGTTAAAACCCAAACTTATTGTCTCCTCAAAGCTTTCACAAGTGATGAGTGGGACACACTGAGATGAATGGATCATTGTTCCAAATTTCCAAATAGGGGGAGAAGGAAAGCAATATTTGTTTAACTACTGTATGTGATATACACATCATTTTCTTTCTTGTATCCTCTCAAACCCCTCTGGCTGAAAGCAAAATACCTACAAAGTATTCCTCATTGGCTGCTCCCAGTGAAGTGTGTTAACCACAACATGTGCTAAAGATATGGGAATACTATATATGTAATGGGGAGCTGATATATTGAACACATTTTCTAATCCTCCCTAGTTTTCATCCATGCATTAATAAATGCATGAAAATTCTGTCTGAACGTATTCTCATGCGTGCAAACTCTGCTTAGTAGTCTGTCTGTGCCAGTGGTACAGAGTGCGCTCTAGTTAGTAGTGATTCTGTATGTTTGTAGGCTCCATGTGGAACAGATAAAACGCAAACACATCCTAGTTGGTCCAGACAGAATTAAACATCAGTGTCAAATGTGTGAAGCCTCTGAGCCCTGCTGGATGAGCGGCCTCCTTCCTTTAATCAAGAAAATTGCAGCATCAATGCCATCCGAAATCATCGTGGACTGATTTCCAATCAGGGAAACATGATGTGTGTGAAAAAAAAAAGATGAGTAAGGGAAGACAGGGCCATGTTTACGACTGTGTTGAACATGTTGCTGTGTGTGTGCTGTGTTCTTCCTGTGACCTGAGTTTGAATGTTAAAATGTTTATGTTTAGGTCTCACCAATGAGCATTACCAGGATGACACAAGACTCCTTGGAGGTACTCTCCCTCAGTCTTTTCTCTTGTATCAGCTGCCGTCATTCACTTGCTCCCAGGAAGCAGCAGAGAGGTTTAGAGTGGCGCTGTTGTGTGATCTGAAACATCAGGCCTGGTTCAGTAGACACCGACTGAGCTTAATCCTATAGACTGTGCAGCTTTATCAATCATCATCTTCCATCTACAGCCATTTGTAGTGCAGCGCTAAGCTAAATTTGTGTCTGTGAGTCTGCTCTCTGGTGTATTGATTTCAATACAGAATCTTTACACTGCACATGCACACAGCAGACACACACACACTCACATTCAAATGCAAACACAGGCACACACCATGCATTTGTATGCATCTGCACACATACATACGTGGATACATACACACTACAAACTGCAGATTATAGTGTTTTTAATAAGGCCTTCAAGGTAGACAGCAATGACCTTAGAACTGTGTACATGTTTCGCCAAGTGTGTTTCCCAGTGCCACCTGTCATCGTCTTGTGTTTTATGTCTGATATGTCCATCCATCATTGTTGAGTGTTATGCCGTTTCTCATAAAATTACAACATAATGTCTTCAGCTCAGAACATACATGGATCACTGAACTATTACACAACTCTTAAGTCTCTTTTCATTTTTGTTTCTTTTCTTTCTTTACCTCTTGTGTTCTCCAGCCTACATAGAGGACGTGGCGCGCTGCGTAGACCAGAGCAAACGCCTCATTATCGTTATGACACCCAACTACGTGGTGCGGCGGGGCTGGAGCATCTTTGAGTTGGAGACGCGGCTGCGCAACATGCTGGTGACCGGCGAGATCAAGGTCATCCTGATCGAGTGCGCCGAGCTGCGCGGCATCATGAACTACCAGGAAGTGGAGGCTCTCAAGCATACCATTAAAACCCTCACTGTCATCAAGTGGCGCGGCCCCAAGAGCAACAAGCTCAGCTCCAAGTTCTGGAAGCAGCTGCAGTACGAGATGCCCTTCAGGCGCACAGAGCCCATGCTCAGCCACGAGCCGGCGCTGGACGTCAGCGAGCAGGGCCCCTTCGGAGAGCTGCAGACCGTCTCGGCCATCTCCATGGCGGCAGCCACCTCCACCGCCATGGCCACCGCCCACCCGGAGCTGCGCTCCACCTTCCACAACACCTACCACACCACCATGAGGCAGAAACACTACTACCGCAGCTACGAGTACGACATCCCCCCGGGAGGGACCCTGCCGCCTCTCTCCTCTCTGGGCAACCAGCACACCTACTGCAACATCCCACTGACACTGCTGAATGGACAGAGGCCGCCGGGGAAGAGCCGCGAGCACAGCCTGGAGGAGGCACACGCTAACAACGCCATGCTGCCTCTGCTGCCGAGGGAGACCAGCATCTCCAGTGTCATCTGGTAATGAGGAGAGACTGACCGTCAGCTGAAGGAAGATCAGGCAGGGTCAGACGAGGTTAGGCTGGGCTCAGTCTGCAGCTCTTAGGAACACACTTAATGGTCACGGGGCTCGCTGCGATTATGACAGGAAGAGGTTTGGATTAATTTGGTTCGAAGTGAACCCTTTTTGACTGGCAGCGAGGGATGGAGACGGGGTTTTGGACACTGGTTCCCTTGTTTTTTCAAGTGGACAACTCCTCTGTTACAGGGGACGTTTTGTACGTGGAACTACAGGAGATTTACGATCAAACTGACAACACACTGTTTCATCAACCACAGAGAGACGGACTCACAAGAACTCGACAAGAAAATAAAAGAACCCACACACTATGGCATTTGTGCACATGCACATACACACACACACACACACACACACACACACACACACACAATCGTGCATACATACAAACTAAAGGAAAACAGGGTCTTGTACATATATTTCAAATTTATTTGTAGCATCAGTGTCTTCCTGTTGTTTTTTTTTTGTTTGTTTTTTTATTGAATCATGTTTGTTGCCTTCTCTACTGTAGGACTTTGCTTTAACTTGTCACACAGAGTTGTATATTTTTATTGTTTTCTCTTTTTTTATTTGTTTTTATCTTTATTTCAATGCGCTTACTTGGGACGCCAGTATGTCATGTACCTGCGCTGTTGTGTTTTTTTTAATCTTGACTTTGTGTAGTTTAAGAGAACGTTTTTTAACACTTTTGGAATTGCCTGGACATTTCAGGAGCTTTGAGGAGCTGAAACTTCTTTTTGTTTACCTATATAAGGTGTATCTAGTTTGAAAGAAAACACTCTTTAAAAAATCATAGAATATGCAAAAAGAAGGAGGAGCTGGCAACAATATACCGTCCTGTGGGACAGAGGAGGAGGAGTGGTTGGGGGCAGCGCTAGTCCTCTCCAAGCAGAAAGACAGACTGACTGACTGACTGAGCTCTCTCTAAAGCTTCATATTTTCTATTGAAACAAACAGCCTTGCTGTTTTAGAGTGATAGTGAAATGCCTCACCTTAAAAAGAAATCTGTAGATTATTTTAAAAAGAATTATATTTTTATAACAAAAAAAGAGTTTGCTTGAGAAGTCATACTTATTTGCATTTCATCTTCCATGGAAAGGGGAGTTGTGTATAAGTGTTATGCTGGTTTTGTACACTACTTTGCAACGTGGTTCCTGGTTTGTTAAGACAATAAGGTGGATTTTGAGTCCCACATGAAAAAATATGTCCTTTACAGTTCTAGATTCAAAAGTAAATGCATTTTCAATGTTTTGGTTTTTAAAACATAATATTATTCCCATCCTGATAATTTCTTTGGTTCATATGGATAGTTCATGTTTAAGGAAAGAAAAGAATACATTTGTGTTTTGAAAGACTTTTTAATTATATTTGAAGGTGTGATTTCTGAGTATGCATAGCAAATAGATATGTATTCTATATATAATATAGATATTTATATAAATATATATAAACACGATTTTCACTTGGAAAGAAATGTCTATCTTTATAGAAACACAATCATTATCAGTTGCCCTTACTTTCTCACTGCACATTAAAAACATTGATCTCCTCTTGATGTTTCCCTTATGTCTCTCGGTTTGACCATTTATTGGCTCTAATTCATAATGTCCCCTCACGTACTGATTACACTCCTGAAATTACACATTATTAGTCAGATTAATAGCATATTAATTACGCTGTATGACTTCTTTGGGGATGACAGTAGACTAATGGGCAGAAAAGCAAGCTTGTCAGTGTGAATCACTGGTGCCACTGGAAAATGTGGCTCTGGGGGAAGTGAAGAAGCGCTCTCCTCTCCCTCAACAACTACTGTTGAAATGCCCCTAAACACCACAGAACTAAGCTGTGCATTTAATCCCCAACTGCTCCAGTGGCAGCTGCTCAGTGGATAACTCTACAAGACTGTGGTAGTACTAGACAGCTCGAAAGCATCCGTGTGTGCGTATGTGTATGTGTGTACACTTTCCTCTCCATCTCCTCCCGCAGACCAAGTTGCCCGGTTAATAATAAGGTTAATAATAATGGAAATCAATAGTTACACTTCATTTAAATTCAATATGAATTCATTTCAGTTCAAAAACCTATGAGGGGCCATTCTGAAGTCTGCTTTGTAAACAGTGAAACATGAGAGGTATATTATACAGTAACCACATCTTATATCTCACATAAACTATATTGGATAGCATGATTAAAGAGGAAGCAGCTAGCCTTTATTGTCCAGATGTATGCAGCATGTTTGGACTGTTTGTGTCCCTCTCAACCAAATCAACGGCAATGATTCTCCTTTCCGGAAACAAATCAATACAACACTGGCAAACATTTTCCTCTACAGCAGCATGTCAATTTAGAGTGCAAAGCAGAAAGGTGAATGATTAGACAGCACTGAATGCCGGAGGCCATGAAGGCAGTCCGACAGTTTAAAATGTGCTGATATAAGAGAGACGATTTGGCTTGAAGCCAAGGACTCTCATTTGACGTGACAACTTTCACTTGGCAACACCAACACACTGATGGTTGAGCATTGCTAAACAGTGCCATCTCCTGGGGATTAATATTACCTACAGGCAGGTACTTCTGACTCAACGCTGATAAGCACAGGATCAGAAATCAGATTTTCTGATCCTGTCAGTCCTGAGAGAGCGAAGAGAGAGAGGGAGAGAAACTGACTGAGACAAAGACAGAGAGTTATAAAGGGAAGAAGGGAGAATGTGAGAGTGAGAAAAGAGTCTGTCACCATAAAAGACCTACGATGGACATTTTTGTTGTTGTGGAGGCACACAAAAGCACCCCTAAAGCTCAGATTGTTTCAGTCAGTCCATTAAAAATTACACAATGAATGAATAGAAAAAACAACTATAACGGCACCAATAAAAAAAGGGAACCAAACCATAATATAAACCATAATACTGGGCTGGAATGTGCCTCAGCTGTGGCTCCTATAATAAAGATGCCAGCAGTAGGAGGCGCGCATGCACATGCACACACACACACACACACACACACACACACACCATGTTGTTAACCACAAGTAGAGCTGGTGACTGTTGCATGTTGGCAGCCTCCTGCCTGACAACTGGAGTTTTATTAGCAGCCACAGGATTAATAGACCCTTTATTATCCAGAGCAATTAAGGACTTAATTGGAGAGAAAATAGGCCCCATCGAGAGGGAGCATGGGGAGGAGATACAGGCAGAAATAAGCATATCTTCATAGGACCGTCCTCAATGGCATATGTGTAAGGCTGTAAGCGTGCGTGTGTGCATGCGTCCCTTTGTCATTTTTTCCTTTCCTGCGATGCCCTGTCAGACCACCAGGAGGTGTGTGAGAGTTACTATTGATATACTCATATGAACATCCAACTGGTGTCTCGTACGTATTGGTGGCCCCACTTGTTACTGCCTTCACCAACCATTCTTCTTTTCATTGACACTGCATTTTGGTTGCATGTGAGTTTATACAGTACTGAAGAGGAGAGAAAATACAGAGCACAGCAGCAAGGTCATCCTCTGCTCCGAGTTGCAATTGAAAATACGATTGCATTTGTAAGCATCTGTTCTTGGAGTACATATCTATCTATATCTATTATCATTGGACATTCAGTTTTGTCTACCTCGCTGTTTATATGATTTCATCTCATTTTTGGAATCGTGATAACTATCAGACGGCTGTGCAGAAGCACAAACAGACGAGGCTGCCAAACTGATGAGTTCATAATCAGCGTTGAGCATCAATGATGGAGGAGGAGGGAGGCTGAGCCAGCAGAGGGAGAGCTCCTCTGCAGGCTTTTGCTCAAGCAGACCTATCAAAATACTTGCATCAAGCCTTTCTCACACAGACATGCAAGTCGTGATACTTTGAAGAGAACAGGTAGAACCATATAATTGTTCTGAATTAAATAGCCACTTCGATCAGCCTCCTCTTTTCTGTTCATTAGTGCTTTTCACTTTGCATCATATGGGAAGAATAGTTTCCATTAGAACAATCTGTTGTCTGCTGAAAATCTGAGGATATACTGTCCTTCCTCACTAGTCACTGCCACCCTGTTGCCTGTCTCTCTCAGCTCATTCTTGTTACACACACACACACACACACACACAATCAACTTCCACATGCTGTCTCACACAGCCAGTGATGGCAATGCTCCCAGTTATGGAGGTCCAGCCAGCGACAATAGAGGTCACTTCATGGTCTAGTGGCTCTCTGACTGAGCAAAAACACAATTTTTTGTAAAAATGAGTAAAGCAGGGCAGCTCTAAGTGCAAAGTAGTGACCTCTTGGCCGAGCTATTTTGTCAGAACGAGCAAAAACAAAGCCACAGGGATCTAGCACAAGTACACGCCATCTGGCTTTTAAACAGTGACTAAGTACTATAGCTGCTGGAAATAGGAATCCAGTGATTTGTCATGGACTGGGCCCTATAAAAGGATTTGGTCATATGTATCGGGATAAAAAAGTCTTTGCCCCATTGTCCTATGCAAACATTCATGTTCGATATCATCACATATGTCTCTATAGTATGATGATGCCATATACCCGCTCTTTGCCTGTCTGCACTGGACCGTTCAGATGGTAACTGTCTCTATAGCTGTTTTGTGCCTCTGCAGTATAGGGGTAGATTTTTTTTTTCCAACAAGAAACTCCTCCAGCCTCCCTAGAGATCTTTGCCAGGGGCATTTTAGTGTGCCTCAGGGAAAATCCAGACCATAATGACCAGATTTGGAGGGACAGGTAGAACATTCCCTGAGGCGATTCAACTCCACAGGTAATTTTCTATTTTTTTTCTGTTCTGCAGCTGTGTCTCTGTATGTGTGTGTGTGTGTGTGTGTGTGTGTGAGGGTGGGGGTTGTGTGCATGTGTGTTGCACCATTACTGCTTGTGGTATAATGTTGCCCTCAGGTGGTCTGACATGGCATTTCACCATTATTTATACAGTACCAGTCACAGATCCTCAGCTGAACTCTCCACACTATATTGCATATAAGACTGGGAAATATTCACTAACAAGATGCTTTTGTAACCAGACTTTTAGTTTTTGAGACTTATCTGAATCTATACTTCACATAGTCAATGTAATCAACTTATCAAGAACTTTTGTAAACTCAGCTGACTGGTTGGAGTTGGCTTGAATCGATAGGACTCATCTTTATCAAGGCAACAAGTGTAAACTTTTTGAGTAGATTGTACTTATCAAGGCTTACAGCGCACTGACGAATGCAGCACAATCTATTGAATAACATTGCAACCTTGCTCCTGTGGAAAGTGTGTCATCACCCAGACTCATAAGCACAAGGATGGCAGAAAAACAGTTCAGAGTATTTTTATTATAGAAAAATAGTTTATATAAAAAGCAATAAGTTATGAAGTCCAGCAGCTCCTCCTGAAAAATTTTCCTCTCATCACATCAAAACAAAAAGGTGATTTTTGTACTACTGTATGCGCCAGGTGCGTCGAAGGAGCAGGACAAACTAAAACCAGTAGACTCCCGCACACTGTCTCCACAGATACCTGATGAAGGTTGCTTGACCGAAATGTTGTGTCATTTATTAAATTCTTGTTAAGTGAAGACAGTGTGCGGGAGTCTACTGATTTTACTTTGTCCCTCTCATCACATCATCCACCCATCTCTCTCTCTCTCTCTCTCTCACTGTTATGCTCTTGCTCTCCCTGTCTCTCCCATGCGCTCTCTCTCTCTCTCTCTCTCTCTCTCTCTCTCTCTCTCTCTCTTTCTCTTTCTCTCTCTCTCACACACACACACACACACACACACACACACACACACACACACCCATGCATGTGTTCACCATTTCACAGTCCTTGAAGATCTACCACAAACAGTAGTTATAAATTCAGTCAGTATCCTCCATCTCTCCTCTCCTCCTGACCAATAGGAGCTCGGTGCTATACAGTCCATCTCGCAGTTGAATTCAGTCCACTGTGGAGAAGACCTACTTCCCATAGAACATCTCCAGCAGCACCTCCTCCATGTTGACGGCCCCTATGACGGGCTTGAAGAAGAGCTGAGCGACCACTGGGGGGCTGATGGCCCGCAGCATGGACAGAGCTATGAGCAGCTTGGCGAAACGCGTCGTGTCCTCACGGTGGATCAGCCTGACGTGCTCGTTAAGCGCCTGGTGCGCCTCCCGACGCAGCGATTGGATGTAATAGAGACAGCGCAAACCCTCCAGATCTGTGGAGAGGAGAGGAGAGGAGGATACAGGAAGGGGCTTGATATTATGTCCATATATGCATTCTGTATCATGTGAATGAAAATATGTCTGTTAGAAGATGCAATAAACGTTTTGTAGGCCTACCCAAAATGCCAAAGTCTGGTATCTCTGCGATGGTAACTGTCAGGCCCATATTATTATTAGGTGGACTAATGGCATCTTTCACAGTCCATTTCAATGATATACAGTTATTTCTATTATGGAAACTGGCATATCTTTGAGGTAAATATTCAAGAAATAAGCTCAACCATCTCCTCCTCTGGAATGATTAGGCCTTTTAATTTTCAAATAAAACAAACTTGAAACGCAGACAGGACATATCAATAAACATATTTTCTGTCCTGTACATCTGCCTAAAAAATAAAGCTACACCTTCAAATATGTGATGCTCCTACAATCCGTACTTAAGTCAACTGCTTGCCCCCTGCGTTAAATGGATGGCACGCTTTTACGCACAGATCAGACACCCCAGACCTACCTGGGTTGAACAGCACGGCTCCTTTCAGATACGCATACTCCTTAGTACTGATATCTAGAGTCCAGCACTTCTTCAGGAACGCTTTGATCGCCTGGATATCCACGAGAGAGACCCCGGCTGCTCCCCGGCTCTGCCCGGCCGGCAGCTCGCTCTGCCTGTCCGGTAAACCCGTGAGAATGCGCTGCAGCATGCTGGGCTCCGCGGTCTCCGTGGTCTCGAAGTCCACCCGGTCTTGCGCGAGTCCCAGCACGAGCAGAGGCGCCCACCCGCTCCGAACGAGCATCAGCTGGTCGTCCTCCGGCAACTCACGAAAACACGGTACGTTTTTCACGAAGCGCAGGGTCTTGACCAGAACCGCTGACGCGGCTTTGCACGTTACCTGCGGGGAGCGGAGGACGCCGCGGCGCCGCGTCGAGCCGCAGGAGCAAGCCTGTTGCCGGAGCTCCAGCAGCGAGGTGGGAGCAGAGGCGGAGGAAGAGGAGGTCCTGTGCAAGAAGTGGTGCAGCGTTTGTTGCTGTTGTTGCTGTTGTTGTTGTTGTTGTTGTTGTTGTTGTTGTTGTTGTTGTTGTTGTTGCTCCTCGGTGGTCGCAAGGCTGTCACTCTTCAAAATGTTGTAGAGGATGCTGTTGTTATTTCGGCCGCCCGCACCCCGACAGTGGCAGCCCTCCAGCGTGGCCATGGCCGCTGCTGCTCTACATGGGCTGGAGCTCTGCTTATCCCGCTGTCTCTTTGAAGCGCCGGAGGTCAGTGACAGAGGGAGCGCTGTTTTCTTAGCCCCTGATACCCCCCGCATGAACGGCAGCACGTTTATATTAGCTCCCGTCTGTCCCCGCGCTTTGAGAACTTGTTCAGACTTTCTACATATTCCGCCTCCCCAGTCTCAGGCGCCTCCTCTTTCTCCTCCTCCCACTACACCCCCCCTTCCTGTATCTCTCTGTCTGCCTCGCACGCCCCCCCCCCCCCCCCCCAACACACCATGGTACAAAATGGCTTTTCCATAAGATATCAAGCGCCACAGACTGTAATCTGTTTTGTTCACGTGTCCACGAGAGGTTACTTAAATAACAACCTACAGATGGGTGCCTGATGTGCATCCTAATGGCACAATGTGGCCTACAACATCCTAGGTCAATAGGTCTGATTAACAAAGTGGGATATTAAGTGTGTGTGTAGGCTATATGTGAGAGTGTGTGTGTGACAGACAGAGAGAGGGAGGGAGAGACAGCTCAAAAGAGAAAGAGGGAATCAGACCTCGGTTCTATTCTCAGCTTTTACCTTGACTCTCCAGCGGTGCCGTTTATCAGGCAGGAGCCGGTAAAAAATAGGCCACAGACGGATCTGAAGGCTTAATTATTTTAGGGACAATTTATATGATTTTCTATGAGAAAGGAGCAGGGAGAGCCGGGCTGCGAAGGCCAGCCTCCAACCTTGACTCGGACACACTGTTATTGATTTAACCGTGAAAACAGGAGCTGGTGAATTATGATGTCATGACTCAACGCTCTCCTTGCATCTGTCACTAAAGGAGGATGAGCAGGAGGAGGAGGAGGAGGAGGGTCGGGTGTAACGTTAATTTTAAGGAGGGGTGCAGGAGGGAGGAGTGGAGGTCAGCGAACGAGAGACTGAGAAAGACAGGTTTGGATAAAGCAGATGAATTAGAGGTTTATCTTAATTGCTCCTAAGAGGGATCACAGGTTAGGGTTGACTGCTACCAGAGAGAGAGAGAGTGAGAGAGAGAGTGAGACAGAAGGGGAGGGGGCGGCTCTGGGGAGAATAGGGAGCAGATGCAGGGGGAGAAGTGGTTTCAGAGGAGTTGATCCAGAAAAATGGGATGGAAACAAAGAGGAACAGCGGACAGAATGAGAGAGATTATGTGAAATGATGAAAGGTGTTGCAAAGAAAGGTAAAAAGATAGATTTTGGAGCAGAGGTCCTGACTTATGTGCCATGTGAGGTTTGGGTTCGTGCAATTTCAGAAGAGCCACTCGACAAAGGTCCTCACACTCTCGTGCTGTGGTGTTCATAAAAGGTTAGCATTGGTGACACCAATGCCACTCTTTCTCCACACCAATTTGGTGTGGAGAAAGAGTGGCATTGTGAGTGCCTGGCTGCATTTATAAAGTAACAGTGAGCAGGACCTCAGTCTCCCCTGCTCTGCGAGATTGAAGGACACTGCGATGAATGGAGGCAGGATGAAAAACTTTCACAGCAGTACCAGAGCATTGTTCAGAGAGAGAATGTCTTTGTATTGATTTACTGGATAGAGAAAACAGAGAGATTTTTCACATGTTTATACCAAGGTCGCTGTGGGATAAACAGGCTTCGCTCTGCCTGTCTCTTTTCCTGCTCAAGGCCCAGCCAGCACAGGTTATAAAAATCCTTCCGTCTCAAGGAGAGATTACATTATGTCTTGTTGCAAAGGCAGAGTTGAAAAGAGGGCTACAGTGCTCTCTCTCTCTCTCTCTCTCTCTCTCTCTCTCTCTCTCTCTCTCTCTCTCTCTCTCTCTCTCTCTCTCTCTCTCTCTCTCTCTCTCTGTCATGCTCTTTGGTCTTCCTTTTGTTCCTTTGTTCATTTATCCAATTTGCAAGGGATGGGACTTAAGTAGCTCTCCACTCCATCACTCTTCCCTTTTCCTGTGAGCAAATGTAATGTTTTTTTAGAGGACACATTAATGACATTTTTTGAGTGCACAGTGCTTCGCCTTTTCCATGCAACAGTAACATGTATAGTTACCTCATCACTGAAAGCATTTTTTGCCAGGTGCTTGTCAACAAGATGTCAAATTCCAGGAGATTTCCCAGTGACTAAAGGAACAGATTAAAAAGCAAAAAAAGAAAGGAGAGGTTGTGGTATCAGCTCTACAGGTCCAGTGTGTTCTCCTCTGCTCAGTGATATGGAACAGACTCTTTGTCTGGGCCGGTGCCTGCTGGTCCTGAGCCCAGTTTAACATGGCTCAGCATGGGGCGGCCCTCTCACAGCCCTTGCCCATACCCACAGGATCCCAGCCAACATACCACTCACAAAACACAACACTGTGTGTGTGTGTGTGCGTGTGTGTGTGTGTGTGTTTGTCTCTACAGCAAGTAAACCAACATCTCTTACATGTGTTATACCTGCAGACTCCACAGACTCACCCTGGGTCACGGCGGCTAAATTTATTCAGAGACCTTCACTGCTGCCTCTGATGTAAGAGGGCCTTGTTATAATTTAACAGGAAAACACACTGCTCCTTTCCCTCTCCCATCTCCCATTCTGCGTAATGGTGTCAGTAAAGTGAATGACTGTGCTGCTGTGAAATACCAGCACATAGATTCACCCACACAAGCCCAGACGGAGAATGGAATATAAAGAAGTAACGCAGACACACACACACACACACACAGAGTTGTGTGTCTGTGATCTGCAGTTCTCAAAGTAATTGGTGTGACACCCAGACAGTCCGAGTCAGACAGCATCAGCCACGCTGCAGCTTTGTGTCTACGAGTGAGATTTAGAGCAAGGTCGCTACCAAAGAACTCAGACAGGGGGCATGGGAAAGTGAGAGAGAGAGAGAGAGAGAGAGAGAGAGAGAGAGAGAGAGAGAGAGAGAGAGAGAGAGAGAGAGAGAGAGAGAGAGAGAGAGAGGGGCAGGAAGAAGAGTGGAGAGTAGGGTAGTGGAGAAAGATAGAGTTAATTGTTTGTGTCCCAACATCCAGTGCTCATGTTTGCCCAACTTCTCAGCTGAATCAGCTAAGGTGTTTTGTTGTGGCTTTTGTCCCGTTTCTGTCTAATTTAACACTAAACCCGACACTTTGAAACTGTGAACTTGTCCAGTGTGTGTAGATTGCCCAAATGTTTTCAATAAGTGTGTGTTTTTATGTTGTGTGCTTTTGCAGCAGTAAGCTTTCCTGAAGGCTGATTCACACAAATGAAACTCTGAGGTTGCCATGACCCAAGAAGACAGCTCTTTGGCACATTTCAGCAGCACTGGCCTTGAAACACAAGTCTGCAGAAAACACAAGGTTTTTACCAAACACTTGGGGCTTAGACTCCCACAGACACTCCAAGACAGGCCTCAAAAACTTAAGAGGACAACTTTTGTAGGATTCAAGGCTTTGCATTAAATGGTTCTCCTGGAAAAGTCTTGCACTGCTTTGTTTGTTGATTTGTTGTGCGGTCTTCTGGCGGTTGCTATAGTGACTGCCTCCATTTTCTCTCTGTGGCTGCTCTCATAAAGGACTGTGTCCTTGTCTCCATAAGAGTTACAAATTGAATACTGCACTTTCCAAGGACTCATGTCTCTAACTTACAGCAGAGTGAAAGTGTGTGTGTGTGTGTGTGTGTGTGTGTGTGTGTGTGTGTGTGTGTGTGTGTGTGTGTGTGTGTGTGTGTGTGTGTGTGTAAGGCCTATGGCTTTCACTTGTTTTCCACCAACAGCCTTTACGTCAAATAATATGGGGTAACAATGCGCTCACACTTGGATTGTTCTGCTGATGTTTGCTTAGGTTACTCATGGTTTGATGAGGTTGGCTGATGATTTTCTGATGATGGAATCCAAGCGGATGATTTGATGGCAGGAGTGTGTGTGTGTGGTAATAATGATCGATGTATCAAAATAAAAGGAGAAACCAAACAGAGCAGGGATCCAAGTTCAAATCAACAAATAAACAAAATATAAATATTCAAAACAAAAACCTCTTTCTATCATGTGTTTGTTGATCTATGTTCCTGTATGCGTATGCGTGCGTGCGGTTGAAAACCCTTTCGTTCTGCCTCCACGCGTACCTGACTCTTAATTAAAGTAAACTATGCTGCTATTCACCTAGGCCAACAGTAGGGGCAACATTAATGTGAGATGGCTCCAACAGTGTGTGTGTGTGAGTGTGTGTGTGTGTGTGTGTGAGTGTGTGTTTGTGTGTGTGTGCATGCACACATATGTGCATGTGTGTGCCTACATGTGCACGCCTCAATGTGTGTGTGTGTGTGTGTGTGTGTGTGTGTGTGTGTGCGTGCGTGCGCATCTGTGTGTTGGAGAAGAAGAGAGATTTGTCTAGTTTGCTTTAGATGATGCTTGATAAAAGCAAAAGAAAATGTACAGTTTCTAAGTATGTCAGAACACAGGAGTTGTGTGTTGTGTTTGTGACCCTGTGCTGTTGGTAGCATGTCGTAACCCCAGTAGCTACAACAACTCAATGACACACAGAACTTCTCTCTGAACAAGCAAACAGAGCTTTGCTCATTGTTTACCTCGGCTGCAGATCTCTCAATATCTGAACACTGACCCTCAACACGCACACAGACACACACACACACACACACACACACACACACACACACACGTCTTACCTTACCTTGTCTTACCACAACCAGTGGTGGTTATTCAATTGAAAACAAGCAATGTTCAGACTGTGCTGAATATTGCATTGTATTCAACTGCGCTTTTCCACAGTCTGCCTGTCTGTCTGTGTCTCTCTCTCTGCTCTTGTAACGGTGCACAAGGTCGGTATACAAACTCAAGGTCAGCCTGCTTACAGCAAACAAAGCAGCAGATGCTAGTTTTTCCGCTTGCAGTGTAAGCCAATGCACAAGTGAACTTTAAATTTTGTTATTATGGCCTACTGTTTGGTTGTGTTATAACATGTTCTCTGCTGTGCTGTGTTGTGTCATGTTGCATTGCATTGTTCAGTCTCATGGTGTATAGTGCTGCATTACAGCATCGGTTTGTCTTTTTCATTTGTTTTTATTGATTTGTTTTATATTGTTTCCTTGCATCATGCAGGCAAATTTAGATTTTAGATTGTTGATATTCCAATGCCAGACAAAGCCCTATATTACAATTCTTTAAAAAATAAAAAAAATAAAGTAAAATGTCTTCATTGTAGTTATTATAGGGAACACAGATTATTATGGAACTGATGGGAAAAATGATCCAGGCAAAACCACCAACTTGGGGAATTTAACAATTTCTAATGAAAGTCAAAAATTAATTATAATCATTGATATATGAAAAGTCAATAAATTGTCAAAATCATCGATATGTCACATCATCTATACGACAGTCACTACAGTGATAATCAAATGAAACCTTTATCAATCTGTAACTAGTCACAAGAAGAATAATCAATTGTTTGATAGAGGGAATGATAGCAAACAAAGAAATGGTTGAATCATAACAAGCCAAATCTGTATCACATCAAAAATAGAGAAACCTTAAAAAGTCATTGACTCTATGTCTAAATACCAAGAAAATATAAAAGTATAAAAAGGTAAATCATAAAAAAATGCAAAACTAAATAAAGTAATCACTATCATGAATTAATAACGCAGACGAATAATAATAAAACTAGAAATAACCGCCTCGCGGTTGTATGTCTCCGCCAATAAACTTTGTTTTATCATTGCAAGGACAGTCTTTATTTATTGAACATATATAATTAATGTGATTATTAGGTCAACTTAAAGGATTTTGGTGTCTGCAAAAGTAAGTAAGTCGTTTTCTCAGCTACATTGATAAGCAAAACATTAAGATTTCACAGTGAAGTTGACCTTTGAACTTTTGGATATAAAATGTCATCACTTCATCATTTTATCCTATTAGACATTTGTGTGAAATTTTGTCATAATTAGCATATGAATTCTTGAGTTATGGCCAAAAACATATTTTGTGAGGTCACAGTGACCTTGACCTTTGACCTTCGACCACCAAATTCTAATCAGTTCATCCTTGAGTCCAAGTGGACGTTTGTGCCAAATTTGAAGAAATTCCCTCAAGGCATTCCTGAGATATCGCGTTCACGAGAATGGGACGGACAGACGGACGTATGTACAGACGGATGGACGGACGGACGGACAACCTGAAAACATTATGCCTCCGGCCACGGCTGTTGCCGGCGCGGAGGCATAAAAAATATATATTAAAATGTATCAAAAGTCTAACTCAGAGAAGCAAGCGACCAATGATAAGCAAGAAAATTATAGTAAAAATAAGAACAAAGTCTTTGATCAGAGTGACAGAATCAGTCAGAAGCCCCAAACTCTGCAAACTTCAGGGGGTTTTATATAGTAAAACCACAAACTACATCAGTCCTGCAACTAACCCCTCAAACAGAAGCTTCCTCCTTGATATACGATGGCAATACGGTATATTTTACCTCAAGTCAGCCAACAAGAAACCACATGGGTGCCTAGTGTGAGATAAAGTCATATCTTATTCAGAATATGTTTAAATTCATTATTCTCAGCTACCGCATTTATTTTTACAGCAGGTGCACAGGAAGAGCCAGACGTGAAGGACTAAGGGTAACTCTTGACTACCAGTATTTTATCCTTACAAACACACATAGAGGCAGACATACATACAAACAAACACGCTACAAAGTGCCAGTAAAATGAGGGAGTGTAAGTGTGTGAGAGGCATCGCAGAGGCGGGGAGTTGCAGTTGTAATGTCCTTGTTCTGGATAAACTGTGTGTTGAACATATTCCACTGGGATGTGAGCTAATTAGCCAAGGTTGAGTGGGACATGGGGGAGGAAGGGGAGGGGGGGTGTAACATGTTAGGGAGGAGGAGGGAGGAGGGAGGAGGAGGAGGGGGAGAGGCAGCCAAGGTCAAACCCATGAGTCTGCATGCGCTACTGAATCCATACAGCACAACAGTCCCCTAGTGCCACTCTGATGGGTTCACTTCAATCAGGCCCATCCATACTCAAAACCGCCCTCACTTTATCAATAAACACTCTCATTCCTCTTATATCACTTGGAAATATGTCTTGAACACATATCAAGACATAAAAATGACTAAAATGCAGAACGCCTCACCCGACTCCCATATGCATATCCCATTTTCCTGTCTCCATCCCTCAATTCTCTTTCCCCCTCTTGCCCTTTCTATCTCTGCTTGTCCTTGCTGATCTATTTATCTTATTTAAAACATATGTCACACTATGAAATATACCTTTTTCATATGTATAGCCATTGCTGAAACCACACACAGACACATGCACACATCACATTACCCGTTACCTGTGAGTGTGTGTGTGTGTGTGTGTGTGTGTGTGTGTGGGGGGGGGGGGGGCAGGCTACTGAGTGAAATATGAAATAGCTGTGTAGCGATAATTTATGTCCCTCCTATCTCATTCTTTATTGGTCTCACGGTGACTACAGTATGAATATTTTGCCTTTGAGCATATCGGGGACAGGGTCATGTTTGCGTAAGGAGGTAAATTATGACACTAATAACAATGTTGGTGTGCCAGGAACAGGGGAGGGGAGGAGGCTGGGGGGGGGGGGGGGTTGCAATGGAAGACAGGGATGAGCTTACATATGTGGATAGTGTGTTGAAAAAAGGAGGTGAGGGAAAAGAAACCAGGTAGCTTATATTCTTATCTTAGCTTATATTCATCAATATTCTTGATGCCTACCTTGTATAACAACATATACACATTGTGACTCCTGTTAGTGAATCACCAGCAGGAAATGAGTCATGCTGTCTGCCCAACCTGAGAGACACTTGATATTTACTTCAAAACTAAGAGTCCGCAAGACCTTGAACAGGCAATGTTTTCTATCTTTCAGTGTGTGGAAGTATTTATGTTACTTTTTTTTAAGTGCTGTGCAATTCCAACCTTTGTAACCTCTGAAAACACTTACGGACAAAGATTTCTTTGCCATTGATTGGTTGTATTTGCTCATGGCATGCAATAAGCCTGTACTTGTATGTGACCTATAAGAGCTTTCAACACTATTTATCAAAAAAAACAAAAACTAAACAACCTGTAGCAAATCAATACTAGTGTTTTAGGATCAACAGCCGTATCCAAACTTGCTACACATCCACCATTCCCATGAGATACATTAGGCTCTTAAAAAAAAGAGAAATTGTAATTGTTCACAGAGACCAGTCGAAATCATCATACTATAAAGCAAGGAATCTCTGTCTGTCTGTCTGTCTGTCTGTCTCGAGAATCGTTCGTCCGATCGACTTCACACTTGGCGGGTGTATTGCTGGGGACCCAAGGAAGTGCAGTGTCGGATTTGGTGCAATTTGGACACGCGACACGTTCAATATTAATAAACTTTGAATGAACATGGCGCAAACAGGCACTGCACTAGTACTATTAAGCAAGGAATTTCTGTCTGTATGTGTGTCCTTCGCATATCTCGAGAACCGTTCGTCCGATCTACTTCACACTTGGCGGGTGTATTGCTGGGGACCCAAGGACGTGCAGTGTCAGATTGTACACACGACACGTTCAATATTAATAAACTTTGGATAAACAAGCAAACAGCGCTCTGTGCAGCAGCAGGGCTCAAAGCGAACAGGCACTGCACTAGTGTAACTAATGCCTAATAGCTCATGACAATCAGAGGTTAGTCACTGGGAGAAAAGTGGTGCACCTGGAGGAAACACACGTGGGGAGAACATGTAAACTCCACCAGGGCTGAGATTCGCACATCACATAACCCACACATCACATTCGAACCCAGGACCTTCTTGCTGTGAGGCCACAATGCGAACCATAGACACCATGCCGCCCTGGCTGAGACTGAGCCTGCCCAACAGCATGGAATGCACATGGTTCATTTCTGGCTGTGGACTGATCATTTTCATCACTGATCCATCTGATACATTTTGTGTTTAGATAATATCAGCTTGTCAGCTAACCGTAGGCTATCTGGTAAATGTCACTGCCTAGTGAACACATTTGATCGTAGCTAGTAGATAGTGGTGGCTTGTAGTTGCATGCATGTAAACATTAACATTAGTTTCTTTGCTGAATTAGATTGCTTGCTAGCTAGCAAGCTAACAAAGCCAAAAACAACAGTTTGTTCAGGTGCTGTCTATTGTCAACATACAACTTTTGTGCTTTGTAGCAGAGGCTAGGGCTAAAGACAATTATACTGTGTCACAGCAACCTAGTTTGGAAACCAATCCCTTTTATATTGTCACTGAATGGACCCACGCCCACACTGCAACAATCTTTTTCAGATATCTCTCTTTTTCTACCCCAGTTGTTCTATATTCAGCCATTATTTGTACAGTTAATTCTCCAATTGACCTCTATGATGGCACCAGTCACTGTTGCTACAATTGTGACACAATTGCAAAGCCTCTATACACAGGACCTAATATAACTATCCCTTGTGCATAGGGTGAATGCCTATATGGAAACCTGGCTTGGATGTTGGAAAGGGAGTTTGGTGAGAGCAGGTATTATCAAATCCCATCATAAATCTTTCATCAAACTGAGCCCACAACACCTCCAGTTAACATCCATTAACATCAGACCTATACTCACCAGTACTACACCTACACTTTGGCTTACACTTAGCCCACAATATCTCACCCGTTAATGTCCACCCTTACCATCAATCTCAACAACTGGCTAATGGGATAGCTGACCATGCTGGCTTGAAACAGCCCACTCAGCAGTTCAGAAACCAAATTGTCCTATAAACATAGACTAAAGGGGTGACTGACGCATGGTTTGAAACAGCCCACTCAGTAGTTTAAAAACCAAAAAGCATCAACAAATAATTAAATTAACATAACTATTATAACTATCATACCAGGAGCTAAATACATGCATGACTACATATTTCTACTTCATGCCATCATATAAACTCCAAACCATAAACTCCTACCTTGGATAGGAGTTACATACTGTACTTTTGACCCAAATCGGCGTCCTTTTTTTCACCAGTGCCACTGGCTGCTTTATCAGCTGCTTCAGAAGTTACCTTGCTGGCCCGCCATAATCCCTGACCATGAATCCCTGAGTAAACTGGTAGTGGATGCCACTACAAATCCTTGGCACACAGCTTCCAGGGGGTGTATCCTGACATTTCCAGCCACACCGTTCAGTCTCAGCTGTTATGTCAATGTATCTAAGCTTCTTCTTTTCATATGCCTCGTCTACCACGTCTTCCCATAGCACAATGAGCTCTACATACAAAACAGACCATGGAGTGTTGGACCACCATACTAGGTCAGAATTGTTGATGCCAACTATCTCTAATGGGAGGCCTCTGTCTTCTTGCATTTCTCAGTCCATAGCTTCCCTTGTCTGCTCTTAATTCCTTCCTGATCTGTTCTCCTTCACATACAAAGCCAAATTGATGTATAAGGCTCTCCATCCCAGTAGGTTAAGAAGTCATTTGTTTTCGTTTGCTCTAAATTGCTATTCCCAGGCACTTCAGCGGGTGTTTATTCCAACAAGTGTATCGACACTAGTCAACCTACATCCTGACAGGACATGTGCTGACACAGCACTGCTGTGTCTGAATAAAGATGGCATGCAGGGTCTTCACCTATAGCAAATGAGGTTTTTGGCTAGCCCATCATAGTTTGCTCCAGTGATTACTCTAATACTAAATGCCTCCATAACAAGAAGTTCTTTCCAAACAAGCGTCTTCCTTTCTACACTTTCCCAATTCATCCATTGTCCTTGCTTAGCTAGAGAAACTGCTTTGGCACATGCTGCCTCCCTCAGACGATTTATTTGTTCCACCACCATTTCCCTCTTTTCTAAAGGTGTTACTTTGTTCCATACAGGTTTGCTTTTGCCAAGATCAAGGCCTCCTCGGCTGTGTTGCACAGTGCTGCTATTTCTAAATGTTGATTGTGTTTGCTGAACTTCCTCTTTAGGGGGTCCAGAGTAGGCACCATACTCCTTACTGTTGTGTCTTTATACACATTAAAGCTTCACTAGGCATAATTTTTATATAAAAATACAACGTCTTATCAGCCTAACTCACAAAGTAAGGCTGCAACAGAGAAGAGCATCCCATGTCCTTAATTGAGACCCTGTAGATTTGCTCTATTTGCCCAAATGAAATTCTGGTGTCACATATGGACACTGGCAGGAAATCCGGCCACAGGAAGTGATGAATTAAATCTTGAGAGAAAAAAAACAAATTGTCTCCTAAATAGCAGCAAGCAAGCGCTCCATCCAGAGTAAGTGGGACTCACCAACAAGAGATCTTTTGCCTCTTACTTTGCTTTACTTTATTTGTTTATTTGTCAGGGACAGCACACATATACAGTACATATTGCATCAGAGTATAGCCAGAGGCTAATTTGCATCTGTAGTCCCTAGGCAGGCCCATTAAAATACAATAATACAAAGCACATTAAAACATTATACAATAATTCTCGTCCCTTTAACCTTTGGTATAAAGAGATGATAAACATGAGCATGCTGTGCGCAGATTACAGACATCATGTTACATGATTTCTGGGTTTTGAAGTCCTTAAATTTCAAACAGTTACCTCTCGCTGCCATATGTGCAAAGTTCATGGGTCACATGAGCTGAACTACAATTTTAGCCTGCCTGTTAACATTGATCTCTCTTCACTGTGCACTTTAAAAATCTTATTGTGCCTTGTCTAAATCCCTGAATCTGAATCTTTATCTGTAAGGCTAACTTCATACTGTCTTCTCAAGCTGTTGACAAGCTTCTCCAATATTGTTAGAATTGCCTCTTTTTTTGTGTGACAGGTTCCCCTAACAATGGAGTTGCTTCTTGATTTGCATGATTTTACTTTCATCTAAGCTTTAGGTTATCATACAATTTAGCAAACAACCTTTTTTTGTAGAGGTACAGAGCTCAAACAAACTTGTTGTGTTTTTTCTCACAACTATTACATCAGGTAAAAAAGGATATCCAACTGTTACAAAAAATAATTTTAGCTCAGAATGCCTACACTTTCACCTTATGGAGAATTTGGCCCAAATTAGTTTAAGCTTCAAGTCTTGTTAACACAAGAAATCTGCAACACTTTAAGCTTTTCTTATTCAGGCGAATACATTGACAGTGCACACTGGTCTGCCTGTGTTCTTCCCTCCATGTATTGTGATGATGTCACCATGTCAGGAAATAGAGGCAGAGTGAGATATGAGATTTTTGCTATTGTCATGTCATGTTACTTAAAATTTATTCATAAAGCTCTTGTAACAAACAAGTTTGTTGTAAAGTGTTTTATGGAAAACAAGGGGCACAAAGGCAGATAAAAACAAGAGGAAAAACAAGGGATTAAAAGAACAAGTGTATCACAAACTCCAGGATATGGGGTCAGAACTTTGTGTGTGTGTGTGTGCGTGTGTGTGTGTGTGTGTGTGTGTGTGTGTGTGTGTGTGTGTGTGTGTGTGTGTGTGTGTGGCTGATATGAAAGCATGTCATCACCCACTCCATCCTCACTTCACCCTCATCCCCTCTGGGTGCAGACACTTTTTCTACTGGGATACATGGATTGCACGATATTTACAACACAGCATAAAGGTATAAATATAAATTTGAATATAGCCGCAAGCGGCTATGGGACGTGAGGAAGTGATTTAACAGTGAGAATATAAATTTGATTCATCATTTTGGAAAAGTTCTACATCTCACACATCCATCTGACACATTCTGGGGCCCTGTGCAAAGGGACTAGTGAAGTTTAGATGGTCTACCATTAAAAATGTAGGAAATCTGCCTCCCTTCCCATTTGATCGTCTTCACCGTCAACTTCTTTTGTGCATCAAGGCCAAGCCATTTGGATAATCAGAACTTTGGGTAATATCCATAATAATTGTAATCTATGAAGTCCATATATGCTGTGTGTAAAATTTTGTTGAGATTGGATTCACTTTGCGGGAGACATGGCAAAAGTTGCCTAAAATTCAAAAACGCAGAAAAATGTTTACGGATTAAATGAAAATCCATATGTGCAATGCTATAGCACCACCATCTGGCTGATGGTGTTAATTTTTGTTGCTTCAGTAATGAAGGAAATTTGAAACTTATTATCCACAATTTGATTGCTAAAACATTGAAGCATTTCAGAATTACGCCAAACATGAAGTTTGTGCATCTGCATCATCAACTTTATTCATGTGTCAAGGCCAAACAGTTATGAGTATCAAAAGTCTGTTGTAGCATGATGTTGGCAGATGAATCATGCTGTGTGTAAAATTTGGTGGAGATTGAGTCAACTTTGTAGGAGAAAAAAAAAAAGTTGCTGTTGTAAGGTAGAGCTTAAGGTGGCACTCTGAAGCTCTACCAAATGTGGTCTGTCATACTTTGAGGTCCATCCCATATGTATCTGAAGTTTGGTTGCTCTAGCATCAAGTGTATCCACAAAAAGAATTTGGCCCAGTAATGGTTTCAGATTTTTTAGTGTTTACCTTTAATTCAATAAAGGATAGCAGTATTTCAAATGTATTGGCTGTCAGCCCATGTCCTGAGCGAACATGGAATTTTTCATTCCAAAGGAGAAGGCCGTGGGAACGTGGGAAAATATTGCACCAAAACATGTAGAACATCAAAGACCACTTTTTCCTGCAACTTAAAAGTTATAATTTTGTGAAAATTTCACTTCATCCTTGCATCACACCCTTTGCAGAAGCTTATGGGTAACTACGACACTTAAGAACTCTGCGATCCACAAACCCGCTTACAGTTCAAACCACACCAGAAATCATTTATCTCTCTTTTTTTCCACAATCTAAGCTGTAAAGAAAAATGAGAAACATGTGAGTGGATAAAATCTGTTTGTCCAGCCAGTTGTATGCTGTCCAAATTCACATGGGCACCGGGTGGTGTGATATATAGCCATGCATTATCACATTATGTTCCCCAGCTCTTTGAGAGCCAGATCCCGCAGCCCCGCTGTCTCTCAAGGTCTCTCTCTGTCGGCTCCAGCTTAGCCAAGGTCACTCGCTCCGCTACAGGCTGCCTGCAACCTTGAGCCGCTAACTGCCCGGGAAATGTGTGTTCTCCTGTTCCACCACCTACGTGTCCCAGTGTCAATCAGCCGGATACAGAGCAGTGCTGTCATGGATGCTGCCACTTCGACATTAGGTCAATCCAATAAGGTGTAATCACAAACAACCGCCTTCTCTTAAGGCCACCCAAGGAATCAGAAATGTGCTCAAAAATGCAATCAAAAATGTGCTAAGCTTCTGAATACATGTAAATGACTATTTAATTGAATAAAGTGCCTTTCAAAAGAACACATTAACCTGCGTCTGAAATGCTTCCACCTGCGTGTGGTATTAATGTGTGTGTGTGTGTGTGTGTGTGCATGCGTGTGTATATGGGTGTCCATGAAAATGTGTCAAACACAAGAGCACCATCTCAGCTTTCTTTGGTCGCCTGGCCATGTGCATTCATGAGTGTCAAACATTGCAAAACCATTTGAATCCTTTGTATGTGCATTGGAATTTTTGCGTTTAAATAAATCATTCAAACTGTTTGAATGTGTATGTGTGTGTGTGTGTATGGGTGTGTGTGTGTGTGTGTGTGTGTGTGTGCCTGTGTATCTATCTCCCTTCCAGAAGAAAACCCACTCTACTACTCAAAGGGTCTTGACTATCAATAGGCTTTGACACAAAGTTGTTGATGGATGTTTTTAAATTTGACTATCACATAGTCACAAAGACAGAGAAAATATAAGTAAACAGTACATATGACTGTGCCAATTAACTAGACTATATACTAAAAGCTTTATAAAAAAGCAGCCACACAGTGGTACAGAGCATTAGAGCCACAATAGTCAGTCTGTGTAGCCTTGGGTTTGATATGAAATCTTGTGTCCTTGCCTCTACCGACCTCCATGTTAAAAGCTCTTTGTGACAAGGAAATTACTTTATGAACCCCTGAAAGACACTCCAACTCCAATTCAGCCTCCCTGATAGTTTCATTGCTGCATTGGGAGAGAAGTTGCGTTTTCTTTTTTGTTCAAATCACTTCAGCTTGCCATTCGCTCATCTGTCTCCCTATCCTTGCTCTTCTTTTGTGGCTTCTCCTTGTTCCTTTGACCTCAGACTGTCTGGTTTTTGTTAAAGAGAAAACTACCCCTAATTAAAGAAAAATAACTTAATGAAATGAAAAACTTTCCCATCATGTATGCGCACCATAATAAATGAAAGACAGTGAGTCACTTGTTCTTATGGAGAGCTGAAAAATTATCTCAGAGTATAATTTTGTGTGGATCAACAAGATGCTGATATTTCTGGCTGAGGGCTTGTGTGATGCTCTGCGGTCTGTTTCATGAATAATCATAACTGGTGTGTGAGACAGCAGGCCACAGCTTTGCCTTCAGCCCTTTCTACAATTCTCAACCTCTGTTGGAATGAGAGGTCTGTTTTTCATTTTCCCAAGGTCTGTGGAAATCAGTTTGTTTGAATATGCTCACAGTGTTGGGCCCGGTGGTGTGTGAATCATATTTATGTGTGAGTGTGTTTTTGTTTAGGTCTGTCAGGACTCGGTTCCTTTAACATGTACCTGGAATGTTCAGTCCAGATAGAAGCAGAAATACCAAACATGTGTCTCTGCGGCCTTGAGACTTCACAGGGCTCCAACTGCGGAGCTCGGCTCTGTAAACACTGTTTCCTCCTGTGGCTCTCTGTTTGGACAGGAAACAAGGAAGCTGATCAAACACTGGCCCAGAAGGCCATGGCTGCACTGAGCCGGAATGGAGTGGTGGGTCTTTCAAAGGACTCTAAATGGAGGGAAATGTGAAAAATAACATGTCGCCTTTGGTGTTCAGCTCCACTGGCTTTCAACCCTAGCGGTTTCTGTTTCTCATTTATACATGTGAAAATTTTTCCCAAAATATATCATACAACGTACAAACCCTTATATCTGCTATGTATTTTTTTTTTTTGACATAGTAGAGCATGCAGCATCACACACATGCACAGTGTAAAATTTGTTGTTGGTGCCTGGCTGCTTCTGTGCTACAGATTTACGACCCAGTCATGATGACATCATAGATTAGCGGTAGCAGGGAGTAGCTGATAGGAGCCATTAGGCGGATGGATTCAAGGTGGATGTGTCAGAGAGTAGAAAGAGGGTGGAGGAGACAAAGAGGAGAGGGAGATGGAGGAGGAATAAAAGAAAATAGAGAGTAGAAGGTGTGTGTCATATTCAGAGGGGTTAATAGGTTGGGTGATTATGCTCCCCCCTTGTGACAGATTATTAAACTGCGGCTAATGTGCCACCTTTGTGTGAAGTCATGTATGATCAAGAATGGGAATAAACATAAATATCCAAAAGGTCTATGTCTTTGGAATCATATGTTTGGTCATAAAAGTTTCTCTTCTTATTTTACTAGTTATCAGCAACCAATTCTATAGTGGTATCCTATGTTATACTGTGTACTCTGGACATCAAAGCTCCCACTTCAATTTACATTTTACTTTACAGCATCAGGTTTGGTTATTTCATGCTAATCCAATTAATCTATAGTGCAGCAGGCCTACTGATTTTCAAATTCAGGAACCAGTTATTTATTTTTAGTTTGGATTCATTACCTTGAGAAAACAACAGGGGCATATTTAAAACACATACTCTTTTGCTTTACAAAAGCCATTTATTACAGATGAAGAAATAACAATGAGACTCTATGTGTTAATCCTTATTCAGGCATGTGGTCAGAAACACAAAAAGCAGGAACATGGTGATCTCCCATTAGAAATTAATGACAATGTAATGTCCAAAATACTGAAATCCTCAAGAAAAACACATACAGATTACATCCCTACTTATTACTAATCCCATAATTCCTCTTATTTGCTTTCAAAGTCCACTCAACATCTTAAAAAAGGCTGCTGGTGCTCTTTAGCTAATTAATTGGGTAAGTCTTCAATCAGTTTTTAAGTTGAATTATTCCTTATATTTTTATAATAGCACTAAAGTGAATGGGACAATATAATGGAGACTGAATGGGAGAATATATTGAAATTGAAAAGAGATAGATACATGATGATTAAACTACTAAATAATACATTTTTTCACTGCAGTATTCAACTCCTTTCTGCCTGTCTCAGTAAGGTCATGGAGGCTAGTGCTACTATTGTTATAATTTGTATTTTGCTTTTTTAATTTTTTGTTTTTTTTTGTTTTAATTAATTTATTTTTTTTTGATAGGGAGTGAATGGGCATACTAGGTAGGAACAGAGACTGTCTTTAATCAAATGAGATGAGAGTTCCTGACATTGGAATTATTCCTCAGTATCATCAGCAGGCTGCTCCCTGGAGGCCTCATTGGAGATCTGCAGAAAGGGAGTGCTAATCTCACTAGACTGCATGTCACCGGCCACCCGCAGCAGGCAGCTGAGGACCATGTCTTTGGCCAGGCCCGCCTCCAGGTTCCCTTCGCGGCTCAGCTGCAGAGTGATCTGGTCCAGGCTGGTCAGGACCAGCTCTGAGCCCAGCAGAGGGCAGGTGGAACCACTGCCCCCTTCCCTGGCCATGTTCTCCATCATGTATTGCTGGTACAGATCCAAGAGTTTGTGCTCCAGGTAGCGGTTGAGGAGGGAGTTGGAGAAGGGCCCTTCGCACCCCTGGAACAAAAAGCTCCGGTCCCGGCCACTCCCCAGTCTCCAACGCGTCGACCCCCCCCTCAGTGGACACAGAGGCCCGCCCTGAGACGTCTGTTCTGGTGGAGAATCCTCCACCGCCGGGGGTACATCACAGGACTGGAGGAAGGGGCCGACAGCCTGGCTCTCAGGACAGAGCCGGAGCTCGCCATCATTGGCAGAGAGAGGCAGCACCTGGTCACCTCCAATATGGAGGTCGCTGTAGTTTTGGCAGATGCTCTGACAGAAGGAGGGCACCAGGAACGGGACATCACCGCCTGAGCGAGCCTGGACTGGGATCTCTATCTCCGGAGAGATCTGTCTGCCTGGCTGGACTCTCTGGAGATCCGGGGCCTGCAGTGGAGAAATGTGCAACCCGATGGAGGCGCTCCTCTTAGACGGCCTGTAGTCCTTACTGCCTATCTGCTCTTGTGGTGGATTGTGGAGTATGACCGGAGAGCGGCTGGTGGAGGCTGGCGTAAGGGCATCAGCAGCTCTCTGTAGCCCACAGCTGGCAGGACTCTGGAGAGCCTTCTGAGGTGGGAGCAGGTCCACCTCCTCCAGTTCACCATAGGTCATACTCCACAGTCTGCTCTCGCAAAGCATGGCTGGAACAAGGAACACATACAGAGCACCGCTGTTACAAAGTAATCTCAACCCACAGAGCTGTGAACTGAGCTACTGAAACACATACATGCACACTGCACATCCAGTATTCAACACAACTTGATATGATGCAACTGGTACCACAAGTCTAATAACCATTAAAATATATCACATCAACATTTTCTATCCGCTGTAGATATCGTCCTACCTTGGAACAGAGTCACACCTTGAACTTACCTTGAAGGCAGCTGACAGCTTGTTTCTCTCACAATCTTCAGCTCAGAACAGGAAGGTAGCTCTTAAAACCAGAGTATTTTCTATCAATATACTCTGTCCAGATATTTGATTCAAAAACTGTGCATGAATAAGAGAGTGCATTCAGGTGTAATAGTTTTATACCACACTAAGAGGAAGTGGGAATGCTTGATTTTTTTTTTTTTTTTTTTTTTTTTGTGTTTTGTTTATGCAAATGTAAATGTTACAGCTGGGCTATTTATATGACTATGCTATTCCAAAACACAATCTGGCCAAAACTCACTGCTAATAAGGAATAATTTTCAGAGGACTCACACTTATGCACAAGTTGGAAGTATTCATGCATTTAAAATTCTTAGTTATGAAAATTTGAGTTATTTTACAATATTTTATGACAATGCATTTCAATATTACTCTTCTCCCTTCTTGCTAAGCAGAGCATGAAATAGTAAATGTAAGATTACTGGAAGCTATCCGCACTTTAACAAGAAAGACCTCAACTTTTGTTTCTCTGTAAAAGAAGCAGGTGTGTGGTTTAAAAGCAGAAAAGAAAGTCCCATTTACAGTGAGAGAAACTGTATCACTCTTCAGAAAAAAAGAAAGCTTGAGAGATACTGATCTGTTTTAATCTTTCTGGTAGATGGGATCACAATAACACAAATTGTATACCAAACAATTGATCAATTTCCAAACAATTGTGCCGTTTCCAATTATATAATTTGATGGCTGGTCGAATGATTGCTGTTTGATGGTTGCCTCTACCTCTGTTTTCATTGTCGTTGCCAAAGCAGAAGTGTCACTTCACACCCAAGCCGTTATGTAACCACAGCTCATCATTTCCTCCTTGAAACTGTACTGAGCATGTTTGTTTTTAACGGACTGCGACTAATAGCCAGAGTGCAGAAAAGTACCTGAATGGCTAAATGTTTTTCTTTACCAGTGCGATTTTGTTTTTCCTTATTTGTCTTGAGCTCCTGTGTAGATTAATACAGACTCAGGTTTGAATCTGGTCCGTTTCATAAGCAACTGCAGGTCTATGTAGTCAAATTAGACGTCTGGTGAAAGTGATGGAAAGTTTCAGTTGGGCCTATAGGCTACTTTGTGCCCGGGATTTTTCCGAGTTGAGAGTATTGTCTGCTCTTTGGTTTATGGCTCCCTCATGTAAGACTCTTTCAGACTTCCCCCGCTTGTGGCAGACCAGCCCAACAATAGAAGCGCTTGAAACACGAGACAACATCATTTATTATTAATTAGGCGGGGAAACTTAGACAGATATTATGCGTAGGCCAACCTTATCCTTCACAAGTTCGTCATCAGCTCCAGGTCGTGCATTCAGTCATGTCAAGCCCGTATAATTGGTGCAGAAGTCCATCCGCAGTTTATGATGTAGTTTTGTGTCTCGTGCATATATCCCTTAAAACCGTCTGTCTTATGCAACATCATTAAGCAGGTGTGTCCAGTGACAACAAGTAGTAGGCCCACAGCTAGATGGATTGCAGGGGATAATTTGGCCATAAACAAAGCCGGGGTGTTTGAGGTCCCAGTCAGGATATCCGACACGGGACTGCTGCTCAATAGTAATGACAGCAGACTGGGTAGAGTTACCGACCCGTTGCTATGGTGCAACACCCCATAACACTAAAGACAGTTTGAGAGCAGGTTGGACATTTGTGTCAGACCGGCTTTTGCTTTTCTGCCACTATAGACATCCGTTATGCAATTTCAGCACCCTGGACAGCGACGGGCTACGTTGAGTGGCTCCAGACCAGTTTGAGGAGATATTTCTTGTTTTGAGGAACATGCTGGCCTCAGGAGCCGAATATGGATAGATGCATCGCAGGGACTAAGGAATCCAAGGACCAGCTTGTAATTCTGAAAGGCTCCATTTAGAGGAATGTTCAGGAAGATAAATAATGTGTTTCGTCCAAACCATCACGGACACAAAGGTAGAGATGGTGGCCTTCGGTCCGAGCAGGACTACCACAACGCCTGCACCGTCAGGTTGGTGCGCAGCACCTCCATGCTTGTAGTGGGAGAGAAGACACAGACGGCTGTGAGCTCAACTTTAAAACGGAGCAAAAGTACAGTGAGTATCGAGTCGACCTTGTACTATTACCAGAGGCAGGAAGACCGGATATGGCTCTACTCTCAGAACCAGAACTGCTTAGAGTACCTGGAAGAACTGGTAGCTTTGAGACGACAGTACACAAAGAGTGTCAACAATCTGAAAAGTAACGACACCAAGGCCACCGTTTCTTCCAAGAAGAAGCCCGCACCCCCACCGCCCACCAAGGACGCACCGGTAAGATAAATAATACAGCACAGCGTGCCCGGCAGTCAGTAACCTGCGGCAAAGCAATCTATCCCAGTACCAAATAGTAGGCTACACATGAAAGGCAATATCAAACACAATATTCTCCCATTATTTAAACCAGATATCAAGAGCCAAACCATCTGCCCCTCCAATCCCCAACGAGGAGGACAGTTTACAGTTCTTTGATGAGGTCATCGCCAGCTGCGACAACGAACATAGGCGCAAACCCCATATAGATGATGGACACGCTGACGTGGATTTCATTGGTGAGTTTGAAATCTTAACATTAGCTTTTTAAATTTTGGTGAACTTGCAATTTATTCTACGCTACACTCTGGATAAGAGCAGTCAACTACATGTCTAAACAGTGCTTTTCAGTGCTGGTCCTCGTTACGGAAAGTAGGCTGCTGCTGCTTCTCTATCCCACCAGGTAGTTAATTGCATTCACCTGGTGTGGGTGTCCCAGGTGTAAATCAGTCCCTGATTAGAAAGCTAAGATGAAAACCAGCAGGGCAAAAGGAGTAAAAACAACTGGTCTAAAATGTAAATATAGTGTCTCAGCTGAGAAAAGCAAAAGGTGGCTTAATATGTAGGCTAGATAATGTATTTCGATAGTTACAAGTTCAGCTGAGGCTCTTGCTCTTTCTCTCTCTCTCTCCCTCTCTCACCCAGTGGCCACCAGCTCCACTGAACACGACCTCCACTCTAACTGGGTCTTGCGGGTTCCTCGGGTCCCGGAAGAGTCCAAGCAGAAAGCGGTCCGTGTTTGTGCCAATGACAGCGTCCCGAAGAAGAAAAACAGCAGCGGGTCCACAAGCAGCCGACTGCGGCTCCAGAGGAACCCGATCCATCTGCCCAAAGTGGTGGAGAGCGCTTTCCAGACTCTCCGCTTCAAGCCCAAATTAAAAAAGCAGTAAAGCTCGATAAGACATTTGAAACCACCAGCACTGCCAGTAATTCTCATTAATTTATAAAATCTTATTTTTCTTAAAACAAGTGAAAAACCCTGCCCAATGGGTGAGAAAATTCCTCTTGGTCCCAAGGCAGTATTACCCGTTATAGGGAAATTTCTAAAATCATTGCAGAATAGGGCATCCACCACACTTACATCAAGAGGACATCACTTAAACTTGGATGTGGATTCACTTTGAAAACAAGTGGAAAATCTATCATCGGCAGATTGTCACTTGTTTTAAAAAAAAATAACTTGGATGTTTTCACAGTGTAGTCTATTGGATGAAAGTTATTTTCTTCTGAGATCCAAAGATGACCCTCACCCTTCTGTTAAAAGTATACCGTTTGTATAATTCAAGTGCGCTTTTGAATCGATTTGAATAGGAGGAAACTTATTATGCTGGTAGGGGCAAGACAGGTGGGTTCAAGACCAGGGAGAAACCCATAAAGAAACTGTGTTCCATACTAGCATGAATGCCACTTGTAAGACTAACACAAAAGTGTGACCCTCTCCTACCACCTCTTCACAGCAACTAGACTAGCTGAAGTGTTTCAAAGACTTGTATAGGGTTAAGGTTAGGGTTCTTTGACTATAATTTAGTCCAGGGGCTGATTTGACTGAACGGTCGAGCTGTGGTTATTCTGCTCATCTTGGCTCAAATTGAAATAGGCACAAATTAAAGCCATGACACAGTCCTTGTGTTTTGCAAAACAAAAGAGGAACGTTAGACCTTATACTAAAAAAATAAAGCAAAATTGTATGCCATTATTCCTTTACCTTACAGGGGAGTACATCAGTTCAGTGTATTGTTTATCACATCTGTGTAATGCATCTCATTCCACTGCGTAAAAATTAAAAGGATATGACTTTAAATACATTTTCTTTTCTTTATTACAAAACGTGTCATATACCAGATACTGTACATTTCAACATTCACTTCTTTTCTGCTTTGACCTTGGGGCTGAAGAAGGATGACATAGTCTTCATGCCAGTCTTGTCCACCTTAGCCAGAGTTTTCTGAGCTGCAGTCATTTTCTTGGGTGGCTGGAAAGAGGGAGAAAAAAAAAAGAAAAAACAAATCAATAGGACAGCTCAACAACCTTGTGCAGAGACAGCAGGGAATTTATTACATATCGTGAACTTCATTTCACACTGAGCAAAAAGAAGTTTTCACAAGGTGAGCCCCTTTGACCCATGTGTATTTTGCAATCTCTGCAGACAAATCTAAAAAAAAAAGTATTCCACAAACAAGAACTCCACTAACAATCACTGAAGGTCTTCTAAAAAATGCCTCCAGAAATGAAAATAAACAAATGACCGCTTCAGCAAAAGATGATTCAAACAAAGGTGATCAAAGCTGCTCAAGGCCACAGATTCCTCCAATAATTATTGGGTCTATTCACGCAGATTGCTCTATATACACTCACTTTCCGCGCAAAGTCTGCACTGTTGAATTTGGTGTAGTCCTCTCCGGCCTCCACCGGCATGTCTGAAAGTTTCCGCTTCTGCCAAACGAGGAAGTAAGAAATGCTTTCCATGACTCAATGCACCAAACATTTTACCAGAGAAAGACACACTAACTACTGTGAATGAAATTATTTCTGCGCATGAGTCCTCATCCCATAACGAGAAAATGTTAAAAACACACTAGCAGTAAGTGAGGATGTCTTGCGATGAAAGTGAGGACTTTCATCGCAAGACCGCAATCAAAAACATGCAAACGCAACAATGTTAGAGTGAGGTGGAGGACTACAGAAAGAGTGCTCTGTGGTTTCAAGAGCATGCAGAAATGAAAGAATACACTGTATATGGCAACAACAGAAAGAAGAGAGGGAACTGACTTACTTTGCTGACAATGTGTGCCATAAAACAAGTAAGCTCAGCAAAAACAGCAGCATACCTTGGAGGGTGGTTCTGTCTCCTTTGGGCTTGTGAGTTCTGGTAGCCTGTGGAGTAAGGTAAGAGGCATGCCTCAACTGCACTGTCACCATGCATTATCCCTAATAATGATTATGACTTAAAAGATTTAATGCCAAAGTACATACTGCAGGTGTTTGAGGAGGGCTTTGCTCAAGTCTTCATTGATGTAGTCGGATATCAGGCCATGGGCATAGCGCAGGTAATCCTCTGTATCATGAAGACAAGAGCATGGAAGTGATACTTGAAAACACTCTAATACACTACATTAACTAGTACTACTAATAAAATTCTACGTTCCCTGTGTAACGTAAGGCTGACTGATTTTAAAAAAAACTAATTGAAAAAGTGGGTAAATGTTATGTCAGTGTTATGTGATTATAACCCTTACAATAACTATAAACTATTACAACTACAGTGCCATCTATTGGTCAACATCATATTTGCTGCAAAAAAACAAAGAAGAAGTTGGAAATGCTGGAAACATTAGAAAGGGGTCCAAACCCAATGGAGTTCTCTTTCTTTCCAGCGACTCACCCTCATGGGCGTCAGACTCCAGCTTCACTCTGACGTATGTTGTGGATTTCACTCCTTTTCCCACAGAGATGTTGCTCTTCCTGAGGGCATTCACGGTTCTCTCCACCTGCACCAAGACGTTCCAAAAACAAACTACTTTGCAATTCCGCTAAAATCTGCAAAAACAAATTAACTTTCACATGAAGGCAAAATAATATTTTTTTTCCTGATATTAGCATATAGGTATTTTTAAACCACAGGGGGGATTTACAGCTGAGATCAAGGGTTGTTTCACTCACCGTATTAGCATGGCTGAATACCAAACAGCTCAACTGAACCATGTGCAATAGCAATTGGCTAGCGTTGTCTTTAGACAACAATAGAAGGATACATTCAAATTTAATATAAAAAGGACTTGATGAGTAGCCTACCTTTTTCTTTAACCAGTCCATTGTCCTTTCCTGGCTGTATCGATGAAACTTCTGGCTTCCCACCTCTGAAAGAATGAAAAAGAGCACTTAAACACAGAGACCAGCATGATCTTCTAACTGCATGATAGCTACAGTAATAACCTCTGACCTTTCTCCTCAGCAATGTGGTGCAAGGAGACTGGGGAGCGTGTGCAGCTAAGCAGCCTTGAGCAAGCTGGGAAATCCTCATCCATTATCACCTGATCCATAGGCTGGAACTTCCCCTGAGGAGCAGATGGCATCAACATAATAGGAACAGAGAAAGTAGTTTTCATGTGCAAGGTGTAAGCCACAACATGAATAAGATGAAAAAGTCCCAGTCAGAGCTTTTGATAGATTTTTGAGGTTATACTAGGGGCATCATATTGCTGCTGTGTAAGTGTTATTTGTAAGTAGGTGACTATGCCTTCCCTCACATTAAATTGAATGAGACCGCCACCATTCTGAAATGGTGGATGCTGGAGCGAGACTGTGGTGAGAGCACAGCTTCCAGTAATAACTGAAACAGCCTTACTGTCTCCATATGGATGTGGTCCAAATGATTACAACATCAAAGAGGGGGGGTAGAGATGAGTGATGGCATTATTAAGACAACGGTTGAATGGGGCTGATATGACTAAGGAGGGAAATGGAATACAAGCAAGACCAAAGTGTGATGTCAAAATATGTGTGATGTCAAAAGTAGTGAGATTACACAGCAAAGATTGCTGACATATGGTTGCAACGTTACAATAACACAATCAGCACAAGTAGCACAATCAGCGGCATTATAATACTAACAATAAGCACAAGCATCACAAACAAAAAAACACATATGAAGTGACAATAATAACAAATTTATATAGTACTGCAAATGAAAAGGAACACAACAATCACCTATAATAAAGGCAGGACTTGTGCTATTGACTCCCTTTTAGTCCATAGCTTGTACTGACTCAGCAAAATTCAAAAACCATACTGGATTCTCAGTGTCTTACCTCTTTACCAGATTTCATCAAATAGGGCAAAATAAGAAAGAGAGGATCCATTGGGGTAATATAGAGAAGTCTCCCATCTGTTTCAAAGAAGAAAGAGGAAATTAAAAATCCATAGACACTTGATTAGCAAATGGAAATATTCTTAGCCAAGACTAAGCTTGTAGTGCAGTACAACCTACTGACAATGTCTATGGGTGTTAACATGCACACAACTCCTCCTTAAGTTAAGGTCTTATTTGGAATAAGCTGTATTCTTGAAAACTGAACTTATACAGAGTGGTAAAAAAAAAAAAAAAAAAAAAAAAAAAAGCAGTAACAACACATGTATGCATTTTTCAGTATGTCTGCTAATGTCGGCATAACCCAAGGAACTTGTTTGGTAATTTCATGACGGATATGATTGTAGCATATCAAATATTTCTGCTTAAAAATCCCAAAGAATTACAGTATATATACCTGTGTATTAATATGTGTATTAATATTCAACAATCTTTGCAGAATAAATTGGTTTGCTGCACAAGAAAGTGTAAGCTTTGTGCTCATGGTAGGTTATGTAACATATGGCATGGTTTAAATGCAATATTAAAAGTCTAAGAAATATAATTCTTCATCACATACTTTCTAATAATACACTCGCAGAATTCATGACTTCTGTCATGAATTCTGCGAGTGTATTATTCTAAGGGCACTTGGTCGATATCAGTTTCATGTAATACAGAAATGAGACAAACCTCTCTGTACAGTCTGGCCAATAAACCAGGAGTGGAAATCATCTTGAAACACTTTGACCTCATGCAGCTGCACGTCACCACTACCCAGCATGTACAGAGATGCTGTATCTGGAATGGTATAAAGAGATGAGGAACTGTGTTACTTTCACTGCCACATTTGCAGAAGTGGTTCTTAAGATGGGAAGAACTCTACTGATATGCATTCAAACATAATAGCAACATAGTAATGGGACTGTTGTTGTTGTGTGTGTGTGTGTGTGTGTGTGTGTGTGTGTGTGTGTGTGTGTGTGTGTGTGTGTGTGTGTGTGTGTGTATGTGTGTGTTTAAGGGCACTTTCAAATATTGTTTTCCTTTGGTTGCTCTTTTATGTGGCTTTGACTGGATATTCATTGTATAGATGGATGTGCTTTGCACTTTCTTGTAAGTGACTTTGACTTTAAACATTGTTGTATGTTGTTGGTCTACAACTTGTGTTTGTCATGATGGCGCTTTCTTAGCAAGGTCTCCTTTGAGAAAGAGATTTTTCAACCCAATGGGACTGACCTGATTAGAAAAAAGGTTAAATGAAAATATAATTATAGACCTGTTGAGGGATTCCTTAATCTCACGAAAGCAGGGTCAGTGTCATGCTTCTGTCTGTCGATGGCAGATTCTGTGGACACAGCAAAACACAGATTAGGCCTGCCTAAAGGTGTAATATTGAGATAATATAGTATATTAGTAGTATAGTAGTATAGAAATGCCATTCTAAATGCGACCTTTCAAAGTTTGGCTAGCCGGGAGCGAGCCGTCTTTAGCTAATAAATGTGTACGAACTTTGTTCAAAGAGACTTTAAATAACGATGCAGTTTCTTAAAATAGAGAAGCAACTTAGCTAACTGTTACATTCCAGGGTAAAGCAAAACTAATTAACTCTGCAAGATCTGGGTAACGTATGCTAGAGTTTACTCACGTTAACTAATGGCTAGTTAGGCTAGTTGATGTAGGTAGCTAGCTCAGTTAGCTAAGACTGAATCAGAGATAACTGAAACTGAAAGTCTTATCACACTGACTAACTTAACGTTAGCCTACCTGCAGCAATGACAACCCAGCTGTCATTCTGTGCATTAGGTGTGCGTTTCTTTTTAGTAGTCATGCTTTAGTAAGTTAACAGTTTACAACAATTCCTAATGTCGTACTTTGCTATTTTAGAAATAGCTAATGTTACTTTTAGGCTAAAAACAATGCCGCCCCACTACATGTAATGGCTACTTTTTGGTAACCACCTGACAACATGAGCTCAGAAAAGGCGCCTGTCCCTGTCAGTGTAGTTCCTTCATTTGTTTCACGGGAGGGGAAGTGACTTTTATCCACGTGTTATTAGTGCATTATCATCATTTTTGTATACGAAAAAATACAAAGGAAGTTTTTAAAATACAGTTAATATTCTCGTGGCTAGACAAGCTGGTGTAGGTGCAAATACCACAGTATGATACAAGGTTAATCAATCCTGTTCCCACTGTATGGAACTGCAATGGAACGTTCCAAGATGACGTCAGCCTCTAATGCAGTTTTACAGTCACGTCGCTAGAGGTCGCCCGAGAACTTTGATAGGATTTTGATGGCAGCATATTGGATGGTGCTGCATAGTTTACCTCCTTATACTCATCTGATTTCTAAAGTCGTTGGGCTTGATACAGAGCCAAAAGGGTTCTGCTCTCAGGTGCAGGATGTAGATGACCAGTTGTCCTTTGGCACATTGGCACACAACAGATTGGGAGATCCATCTGTCCCTCAATAAGAGGAGGGCATCTATTTCTCTCTCTCTCTCTCTCTCTCTCTCTCTCTCTCTCTCTCTCTCTCTCTCTCTCCCTCTCTCTCTCTCTCTCTCTCTCTCTCTCTCTCTCTCTCTCTCTCCTCTCTCTCTCTCTCTCTCTCTCTCACACACACACACACACACACACACACACACACACCATGGATGTCTCATGCAGGATATGACACTGTGTCCCAGTTGGTTTTCTCTGAGTCACTTGTTTTTTTCCCCTGCACTGTGTGTGTGTGTGTGTGTGTATGCGCACACGTCTGTGTGCTCAAGTGGGCATGTGGCCATATGTGTGCATGCATGTGTGTGTTAATTCTCATCTGATGGGTTCGATACTATATCTTAGTACTTGTCATCAGTTTGTTTTGTTGTTCAGGGGTCCCTCTGATATGTTTATAAAGCTTTGTTGTGTTGTTGATCTCTCCTCTCCTCTAAAGACACCCATAGCACAGCCCATTAACAAGTTCTTAATTAGCTTGTTTTGCTAACGAGGAAGGGAGGGGTTTGTGTGCTGGGTTACTGAGCTTTGAAGCAGTGCCATAGAGCGTCCCTACGGGGGAGCGGCATGGTGCAGAGGAAAACTACAGTCTGCACAGAGGGACTTACGGCTTTTCACATTTTCACTTTGTGTCTTTCTTTCTGCATACTTGCTTATTGTTTCTTTCAATTGTTGTACATTGTGTCATTACAATCTCCTTTTATGTTAAAATTAATGTTGCAGTGCGTGAGAATAGGAATGGGCCCATTTGCCCAGAGTTGAATATCACATGCCACGACGTTAAACACTTTAAACACCGTCCCGATTTCCCCTTGAAATCGGTTAGATTTATGTTGGTGTAGTCTGTGGCAGAGAGAGAGGGGGTGAGATATTGTCTATGAATTACTTGTTTTATGGCCCCCAGGAGTATTGCACACAAGAGTCTGAGACAGCTAAACAGAATATTCCATGAAAGCGTTCTTTCTTTTGGGCTGCTTGAGGGAAAGTCTGTGTTTCTGACTGCCAGGGAGAACAACAGCGGCCTTTCTGATAGACCGGACCGCAGACAACCCCAGAGAGCTGAGTCCTCTGTTACCAGCATGCAGACGAGAACAAAGTGGCTCTAAATTTAGGTCCTGATATGGCTTAGTGGACCCAGACTCCTAGACCCCTCTACCCTCTCCCAAGCCCAACTCCACACTCCTCATCAATCATACAGCTACAAAGAGAATTTCAATACAACCAAAGCTATTTCTCTTCTTGCTTTCCACCCCGTCGGATCTGCTTCCCTCTTCCATTTGTAATTCACTTTTGAGCGTGATGGCTAAATATTTTTTTTAAAAGTTTGGAGATCATTCAAATGAAGTATTTTGGAAAGGCAGGAGTTTTCTACTGCACTTTATGACCACATTGAACTGCCCATGATCCTCTCTCTGTGGCCTCATTTATGGTGGTCCAATGCAGTGTGGCTGGTTACAGCTTATGTATTGAATCAGCCCCAAGCTGTCATGTTACCATCATGTGCTGACACCATGGGTGTCCAATTTCCCCCTCATCTATCCTGAAGACTTTTAGGTTCTGTCTGTGAGAGGGATTTACGGAGGAAGGTGGTGATTTCAAGAGGATAGATGTTCACTGCAGTACATACTTAGCCACAATGGCTGCCAACTGAAGCAGGTTATTAGTTAAAAACCCCCAGCAACTTTGGGTTTGCACTTTTTGTGTATAGATGCAGACGTAGGCTATTCTTTTCCACAGTTACACCACAGTTGTAAATGCCAGATTACCATTTAGCTGAAATCTCTATCTGCAGCTCAAGAAAGCTATGATGCACACACTGATGTACTCATAGACATGCACACACACACACACACATACACGCACAAACAGATGTGGAGAGAATTCCCCTTGGCAGCAGAAGCCCTTGAGTCATCATCCGGGATTCCCTTCCTCTCGCTTCCAAATATGGGTGGGATTGTGAGAGAGCGGGAAGCAGAATGCGGAAGGCAGAGTGGAACCCCTTTGTGATGTCAGAGCTTTGGAACAGTGAGCCTCACGCTGCCTGGAAATACACGGAGGAAGGAATGCCGGGAATTCAAGAATCACTGCAACGCTATTCCCTCATGCATAGTTGTAAAATCTGAGTTTCGGCACACATGCGTGTGCATTCAAGTGAGTGCGTGCACACATACACACACACACACACACACACACAAACACTCACACACACACATACACACACACACACACACACACACACTCACACACACATACAGACAATGTCTCCCCCCAGTCCTCTCACTGGAGAAATCTTTCTTCCCGTAAAGAGTTTTTTCTCCCCCCCCACCCCACAAGACGTTGACTCCTTATTCCCAGCATCAGTTGCTCTGTGTGAGGCCTCTGGTTGAATGGTATTTCCCCTCTCCCTAAATGGAGAGAATGGCTTGACCACGAACTGTTGTGTGTTCAGTGTAGCCCTGTGCATTGAAAAATATGTATATTTTAATATGTTTTTATATACATATAATGTAAACACATTTTATATCAGGTAAAAACGACCTTTTAAATCAATTTTATATTGTAGAAACCAAGACTTTCTTACATGAATGAATTATATCTCTATTACATCTTGTGTTTTTGTAATCTGTTTTTGTAGGAGTAGTAGTATTAGTACTGGTAGTAGTATATTAATCCCACTCCCAAACTCAACCTTTAAACCTTTACCCTCTTGGGGGGGTTGCCTGTCCTAGAAGGTTTCATGTGCCCCATGTTCCTTGTCTGTCTCCTCGCTCCCTTTTCCCTCTCTCTCTACTGCGTCCCGCCAAGTAGACGTCCCACAATACACCATCCCCAACCCTAATTATTGTTTACCAGGATCAATCTCACTCCCTCTCGCTCTCTCTCTCTCTCTCTCTCTCTCTCTCTGTCCCTCTCTCTCTCACTCAGTGTACCAGGGAGCAGAGATGATGTGGTAATTACATCTGCCGACTGCTGGTCTGCCGCAGACGGCTCCGCAAGTCTCTCTGCTCAGAGAGAAATTAGAGACTGCTCAGCACATGTCCAGGGCTGTAATTAGAATAAGTACTCTGTGTATGAAATGTGTTTATTTGTTTATTTATGATACGTCAGGATTCCAGGGCACTACTGTTGCCATCTACTCTCCAAGGTTGGGTCAGGTCAAGAGATGTACGCCAGAACCACTGTGATGGAGGCATGAGAATACAGTAGTGTTCTGAGAGTACAGTTGTAGTGGTGGCACCTCTCCTAAGCACCAGTGTGTTCATTGTTGTAGCGCGTGCCACAGTTTGTTATTATTCTGTTATGATGGAAATTGTTTCCAAAGATGTGCCACATAAGCAGTAATAGAAGTTGTGGTGATGGCACTGGGTGCTGTGTTTGATACCAGTAGTGTGGATCATGATGGACTTCAAAGTGTTGCAAACTTACTGATTCCTGTTAAGATGTTGAGCATCTTGAGATAAAAGGATTCCATTCCCATCACACCCACAGGAGGATTAAGAGGGATGGGCATGGATGGCATGCTCCCCTGATAGCACAAAATATGTTATACATTCCATAATTTAGGGACATATTGAGAGAAAAAGCTGCTTTTGTTTCCAACCATCCCACTTATTCAAATTGAACAAAGAAACAACTGCCTACACTTTCAGTACCTCTGCAGCTACTCCTTCCCTTGGCTACCAGTTTCTGAAACTGGGGCTTTCAAAGGCCATAAAGTCTCTTGGCCAGACCAAAGACCCACTGCTTCCTCCTCTTCAGTGACAGCAGTGCTTCTCGCTTTTCACTTTGAAGGGATTCGCTTTCAGACACAAAGTAGTCGAGGGGTCTGGTGCTGCTGAGGGGTGCTTTCTCCACTCCCAGATTTACGAGCTGCTCAATGAGACAGTCGACAGCTCAGGCCATTAAAAGATTATCTGGATCTTTCACAGGCGTACTGGGATAATTTGGGAACAAAATCATTATGTGCATTCCATATAAATCTACAAGGTGGAGGATGGCACATCAGGAAATGAACAGTCCATTATACTGTGTGCTTGTGTTCGCACATGTGTACAAGTGTGTGTTATGTAACATGTGTATAGTTTTTTCATATTTCCCCTTAAGACACAGCATTTCCCCACTACTTACAGAATTCATATCTTACATCTGCATGTCTGTGTCTTGGCTTTGGTAGATGACGGTTTAGTTACCGCACTATTCTCCCCATATACAGTATGTCATCTCTCTTACCAAGGAAGTTGGGATGGATTGAGCCATGAGCGTTTATCAGCAACTGTCCCCTTGAATCATTTGTGCCTCTTTCTCGGCACAAATGATTCAAATGTTCCCCTACACCCCATAATCTGAGAGTCAGTCTTGGGAGAGGGAGGCAGGTGCTGGGCGAGGCAGGAGGACAGACAGAGAGGCGAAGGAATGAAGGTGTTCGTGTTGAGGGAGGCAGAGTGACTGAGTAGCTGTGACGGACAGATAGCGGATGCCGGGGAGCGTGCAGCGTGGCCTTTGGACTTACCTCAGAAGATGGATTGACCCAGCGCCTTCATGAAATAACAAGTCAGTCTTTTAGTGAAATTGTTCCCATGATGGATCTATGCTTTAATCTCAGAACTGTCATTTGGCCACTAAACTAAAATGGCTCTCGTCATAGTTCCATGTGCTCTGAAGGACTCAACATTAGAGCAATGTTGAATGCCTTGACCCAATGTACATAATCAATAAACACATTGGCATTTTAAGCACAATTATCTTTAAGTAATGCATAAAATGGTTTATGTCAGTGAATATTTACATAGAGGCAGAACTGGACAGACAGTGTGTAAGACCACTGACATCACCATTGGTGACCAGAAAGACAAAAACTTGATTCATATTACATAAGGGGTTTGGCCACTTTCCGTGCTATAGGCAATGAATGACAACTTTACTTGGCAAAGTAAAGTGTGAGCAAGCTCTTTCATCTCTACCAATAAGCTCTTATGACTGGAAAACAATAGCTCAACCTGAAGCCTTGATCTCAATAGTCAAATTGGTAATTACTCTCCTGACTGGACACAGCCTTTTGTCCTTGGCTTTTCATGGATAAGGGTCTTGGCATGGACTGGGCAAGTGTAATATAATCGAAAATGCAAGACCGTGAATCTGGCGGCGTGATGTCGTCACTATGAGACACTTGTGTGATATCATAATTATGAGGTAATGGCGGGAGGGGAGTGTAAGTTTATGGCTTTGGCACACGCTCAGTTCACCGTCAGCCGACTGCAACAGAGTACTAATGAGGATAGATGGCCTGCCTCTAGCTATCCGTGTGTGTCTGTGTGTGTGTGCATGGGTGTGTGTGCGCGTGCGAGACAGAGAGCACACATGTTCGTGCGGTGATAAATTAATGGTTATTGGCTGAATGATGTAGTGAAGAGGGGGTTGATGCGGATGACCTATAGGTGGGAGGGCAGGAGAGAGAGGGAAGGGGGGACGTTGGAGGAAGCATGTGAATTTTAAAGTCAACACTTGCTGACAGCGCCTCAGACACTTACAAGTTTGGCATTAACTGAAGAGTTGTAATGTGATTTATTTCTCCATCATGCTATTGACACTCCATATTTCTCCACCAATGTCTCATGAAGCAGAGAGACAACGCAGCAACATCACCCATGAGTTGATCAGCGAAGGTTCAGCCATGCTATCTCCACATTAACTAATTGTGGTCTGAGCAATCCCTCTTATCTCTCTACATAAAGCTTATTCTACTTCTTTTCACTCTCTCTCACTCTTACATGATCGTTCTATTGGCACAAGTTTTGTAAGGGCAGTGAGGCCCTGACCTTTGCAGTCCAGATTTTTGATTGCTTGTCATTTTGGTGATAAAGGAATTAAAGCTTCTTCTACTGTTGCACTCATTGTCAGTCGTCAGCTAAGCGCCAAAAAGTTTGGTGATAGGCTTTGGTTTCTGAGTGCTTTGAGACAATTCTCCATTATGAAAAACTACTACTACTAGGACTTCAGTGTCTTGTGACGGTTTGGGTTTAAATGGTGAATTCTGATAAGACAGGAGTGTATACCAGGAGTATTAAAGGAATGGAGTGTTTGAGCTATAAAAAATACACATGCCTACATGTCATATAAAACATCAAAATAAGATGGAAATATTTATGTGAAATACCTATAGCAGAGTGGCCACATCCATGTTTGGACCAAAAATCTATAAAACTTTTGGATTACATACATGAATGTTTTCCATTAAACATCCAGTGGTCATGTGTAGATGCACTGATGGCTGATTTCTTTACATATAGGAAACAAATTGTTTTTATATCTCTTGACATTACAATTATTGCCATGTTATATAGCTGATAATTTAGGCAATTATCAGCCAATAGTATCTATCCTTAGTTTGTATAAGAATTTTCTAAAATCTTTTAAGTACATATATGGACCTGGGGAAACATTTAACCTCACAGTTACAGCTACAGTTACAGTGCAGTATATAGGCAATTAGGAGTAGTGTAAGGAGCACGGAAATACACAGATGTGAATTCATTTAAATTTTTCAAATCAATACAAACTTAATGATTTAATAATGTACAAATATCAAATCATCATCATGCCTAGTTGTAGGGAGTGTTAAAATGATTATTCCTGTTCTTTTTGAGAGCAAATTCAGTCATCAGTCACACATGTTAAAAATGTTATTTCTGACAGTATCAAATTGGCTGCCTGCTTGACATGGCTCAATCTTTAAGGGTGACCTGCTGTTTCATTGTCAATTAGAGTGACTTAGAAGTGATGTGTGACCTCACCCATACGATCACATGTGCCAAAGTCACCCCGCAGAAATGACATCATGGATAATGATGTCATCCAAGGATTCCAGACCCTCTCCCATTCCCGCTTAAGCTTTTAGGCTTGGCTACACAACCATGCGCACACGCACGCACACATACACAAAACTACATGCACGTGTACATGCTTGCACACACACACACACACTCACGTATACACACACACACATAAAACCCACTCAAAGAGCCTCACCCAAGACTGAGTCGTGAAATAAACAAGACAAACACACAACAGATGCGATAAGGATGTCATTTGGCCTCAGAACAAATAAAGCAACCCTCCAGAACTAAATGTGTCTAATAATAAGCTTGTAGACCTTCAGGTTTCTGACAGAAGCCAGACCGCAGCTTCTCATATTCTGCCCTGCCAGGAAAAATCTACTTTAAATCAGCCTCCAAATGTAATCACACTGGGGCTACTTTAAAATAACCAAAAATAGTATTGTAGGCCATTGTGTTAATTTTCTTTAGCTTATATACAGAGTGCCTCACTGAGTTAAAACCACAACTGGAAGTAAAACAGGACCTTCCCTCTGACTGTGAAAGAACCATGTGTGTTTCGGAAGAGGCTGAATGTGCTTTCTGACATCCACAGAGCCTGCTGTCTTGTCTGAGCAGGCAGCCGCTGTTCTCTGAATACAAAAATGACTATATTATCCGGATTTATTTAGCATTTCCATGTTGCACAGACAACAATTTGTTGAAATAAGTTGTATCTTTATTTTTTAGAGATAGGCTAAACTAAAAATTTAGCCTAGGCCTTGTGGTATTATGGTGGCACCAATGTAGTGCAATTAAACAAACTTTCCCCCCCACCCCCCGACCCCTCTCTCTCTCTCTCTCTCGCTCTCTCTCTCTCTCTCTCCCAAGCCCATACACAGACTCCCCTAAGGGCTCTGTGCCCATTGCCTGACCTTAGTAAATACGTGGCTAATTTGAAGCATGTGGCGGCAAATTGGAAACACTGAGCTTTTAAAACTGTGGACTTTTCTTTTGCACATGGTAATTCCTCCCAGGAGATCCCATCAGATGAAATGACCCAAAACATGTCAATGTTAAGGGGACATTAGGGCCCGAACGGTGGGGGTGCGGGGGTGAAGGGTCGACAAAGGGAGGCTGAAGGGAAGAGGAGTAAGATAGAGAGAGGGTCTGTTTAAAAGGGGAAATTCAGTAAAGACATCCCTTAATAAAACACTGTTCCCACTCCCTTCCCTCTTTCACTCACTCTCTCTTTATCTTTCACTTACACACACACACACACACACACACACACACACCTCCCACACACAGGTGGAAATTCTTACCTCCTGTTCAAGGGAGAGTTCCATGTTCCATCGGACAACAGGTGCATGCAAGGCAGGAGTGCGTGTGTGCTTGAGCACGTGTGTGTGAGTGTGTGTGCGTGTTCACACTGCGTGACTCTTTATTTTCAGAAGAGGAGAGAGAGAGAGAGGGAGTAAGCTTTTGGCCTGGGTCCGTGTCTCACTCTGGGTGGACTCCTTACCCAGCCCCCTCAACACTGAAAAAAATGTCCATCGCAACCAATCATTCAATCTTCGATGAGCCTTAAAATCCTATTTTTCTTAAAACAAGAGAAAAAACTCCAATGAGGTGAGATGATTTAACTCTTTTCCAATGCAAATCAACATACAAATTAACATAGAATTTTCTTGAATTAAGTGATTTCAGACATTGTAACTTGATGAAGTCATACTGCATTGGAAACCCCATTGGCACATTCACTTGTTCTAAGAAAAATAAGATTCAAAGACTTAATACTAGATTAAATTACATGGTAAAGGTGCACATTCACTTGTTCTAAGAAAAATAAGATTCAAAGACTTAATACTAGATTAAATTACATGGTAAAGGTGCAATGTGTTACATTTTAACATCAATACATCATTACCACATTAATTTTTGACACATTAGTTTAATGACTGTAAAGAAATGAGACCATAAGAAGACTGGCTGCCTCTACTGACCTCTACACTTTTTACACTGTGTGCCACCGGGCTTCGTGGGAAATCAGCTGGATTGCTTTTCGATACAATTATTGATCACAATTAAATTGACAATGATATATTGATTTTTTAAAATGATACACATAACACCTTTGGGATGGACATTTTTTGCAGTGAATACCCTCCCTCTATGCTTGGCACAAAGATGAGGGCCCTGGTTCTCCAACAATCTGGAGGATCTCTCTCCCTTTTCATATCCCACAGACGAGCTTCCTTATTGGGCTAAATTTATCCATGGTCCCCTCTGGAGGCCGGAGCAGGTGGAGGTGACAGGGGCCCTGGCCTGTACTCAGGGGACAGACGGGTGAACGGCACGACCAAAGCCCCGGACCTCACACTCCAATTATAGAACCGATGATGACAGCTTCACCTCAACACACACACACACACACACGTGTCTAAAAATGAGAGTATTATCGCCGCACACTGATGGTTATAATCTGCATCACAATATGTTACAATCCCAGCCACACAAAGTCGAAAACAACAGATTTCACTAGCAGACTCTGAAACCACTTATCAAAACTCTTCAGCACCACCACATGAAAACCTCCAACCACGCTTCAATATTTTGAGACTTGAAACATGTAATTTGAGACCAGCTTTTGTGGGCACACGGTTTCCAAAGCTTACTATTGTCCTTCTGTAGAAGGAAAAAAAAAGAAACGTGACATCAAATTGCTACAACCTTACCTTTCACCATAATTAAGCCAACATCTACCACTACACTCAATGTCTATCCCCACCATTTCTCATTTCAGAAACTTGCTGATCCCCATATTGCTGGCCCATTCGCCAGGATGACATCATTGGCTCAGAGCGTGCCAACAGTGCTCAATAAAGCCCAGGCGTGTTTCAGTGTGGGAGTGCCTCTGCTGCACTGAGACTTGTATGGAGGATGTGAGTGAGAAGATGTTTGTACTAAATTGGCCACAACAAAATCTTTGAGAGTGCTGCTTGCCACCAGTATTCACCAGGTAATTGCAAAGAAATTGCATTATTACAATAATATCTTTTCCCCCCTTCAGGTAGATTGTTATTGTGCAAAGCTATGCTCAGAAAGGTGAATTGTTGGATAGTGATGCCTTGTACAGTAGAATAGCATCCTGTAGGCTAAATTCAGACTTATTTGTTTATCAGAATTTTGCCCCAGGCTATGCAGACTGAAATATAACAGTGTCAAAAACAGACAATAGAGCGCAAACAGAATTTAGACAGTCTGTGGCACTGCTCCATGTGCTAGTTTTAAGCTTAATGACAGTGTATGCCTGGGCCTTGTGGTATTATGGTGGCAGCAATGTCGTGTAATTAAACTAACTTGCCCCCCAGAGCCCCTCCCCTCCCTGTGCCTTCGCCACACCACCACCCCTCTTTCTCTTCCCGCACCCCATCCCACTCCTGCTCCCCTCTCCCCTCCAGACTAACTCATCTCTTTCATCTCTCCTCTTTTCTTTTGTGTGTGTGTGGTTCTGCCTTCCTGGCAGTCTGTCTCTCTCATTCTCCTTGCCCTGCTCCCTCACAGTACTTGTGTTAGCGCGGCAGTTTGGCCGATGGTCTGGGTATGGCGGGTGTGTGTCAAACAGCACCTTCCCTCTGAGGAAAGAAGTAGAGGGAGGGCTGCAGGAGGAGGAGAAGGGAGGGGGTGTGTGTGTGTGTGGGGGTGGGGTGGGGGTGCACACACACACACACACACACATACACACACGCTGCATGGTGATGTCATCTAAAATGACATCATCCCCTGGAAGAGAGCCAAGGGACCTGATGGGTTAGCATCCTCCAGCGAGTTAAAGAGAGAGAGCAAGAGGAAGAGAGAGAGAGAGTGAGTGAGAGAGAGAGAGAGAGAGAGAGAGAGAGAGAGAGAGAGAGAGGAAGGGGGGACTTGTAAATAAAGAGAAAGGAAAAGAGAGGAATGGGCACTGTAAGAGAGACAATGATTGAGAAGGAGAGTCGAACATGTGCAATCTATATTTCCATTTTCTGTTTTCCACATGACTATTTTTTGTTGTTCTCACCACCTTGCACAGCCATGCTTCTCCTTTTAGGATTACTTGCTCCATTTCCATTTGCAGGTGTTACCATCCTAAGGGATGTACGCATGAGTGCAGCTAAAGTGCAGCTAGAAAGTAAGTGAATCAATAGTAGTGACCTAATACAGACACACACACAAATACAAGACATAATGCACATAATAATTTAAAATGAGGCATTGCTTTCCGTCAAAAATCACACACAAAAACACCCATCCACACACACACACACACACACACAGTGCAATACTATATGTACACTTGTATATGAACACATGCTTTGTGCACACCGACACGTACACATATGAGCGTGCACACATGGACACGTGCACACAAACACACACACTCACACACACAAAGGGTACTCAGTACGGACACCTGTGTCTCTGCGTGTTTCCATTGTTGTCCACTTGGCTGTGCTGTGCTCCACAGTGTGCTCCCAGCATGCCTGATCACTCTGCCATCTGAAAGCAGACACCTATGGACCAGCATCCTGCTGGAGAGGAAGGCCTCTTCTCTCTGGAGTCCCTAGAGTTTCTGCCCCATGCTGAGGACATTCCACTTGGCACAGACTGATGTGTAAAAGCCTGTTAAGTTCTACTATGTTTAATTAATCGCTGCGGTGACAAACTTGGAGGCTGTGATTGTGCCCACTTTGTTTTGTTTTTTTGTACCTGGTGATATCTGTCAAATACTTGCCTTTGATGAGCAGCCAGTAACACTTACTGTTTGCTTTCAAGACAGTTTACTGATAGATGAAAGCTGTTTTTTACAATACAAGATGATTCAATCCTCCTTATCGTTTATCACAGTCGGTAACCAACTGACTCAACAATATAAATAGAGAGGCATGTAGTGTGGGACAGAGAGGAGCAGGGGTGAGAGATAGGAGGGGAATGAGGGAGAGCTAGTCGTGATGTGAGGGTGTGAATACACACAATGGAGAGAGAATTTGGTCAGGAATAATCAAACCAGGCAAAACAACCAAAGGAAATGAAGCTGTGAAATTCTCTTTTTTTGCCCCGACCAGCATCTATTCTTGGCAGCTCTATTACTCACTGCCATCTATCAATACACACCGTCATGACTCTGAGTAGAGGCTACACATATCTGATTGTCTTGATACTTTTTCAGAGCCTGGTCCTCTAACTCATTCTCCTAATAACAGTAAAAAGTCTGTTTCGGCGTATTGCTATCATGCACACTTTCAGTCCTGCTGGTTTTCATTCTAGCCCTCTGATCAGGGACTGATTGACACCAGGGACACCAGGTGAATGCAGTTAACTAGCTGGTAGGATGGAAAACCAGCAGCACTCTGGGTCCTGATGACAAGGATTGAGAACCACTGCTCTATGAGTAAAATGCACAAACACACACTTGCATACAACACTTGATATTTACACATACATACCTACTACCCTCCCGCACACACAACACACTTACACATTGTGTTGCTTGTGGGATGAAGGTGTTCATCACAACACAGCTAGATGTAAGCACTCAGTGATATCAGAGGGGGATTTCGCTACCATCCTATTCCATGTACATTGGCTATTTTTGTTCCTGTTTGGTGTAGCCATGCCTGGTCCAACCACCATCCACTCTCTCCTACCTTCCGTCTTTTCTCTGCAGTATTGGTATGGCAACACTGGCACAGGCACACTCCTACTCTCTTCCGATCTTAGTCATAGGCCTCACTCATAAGGCAACAGCTGAACCCTTTCAATACACACTACAGTTGATATGTTTGGTCACTTCCGTGTGTTTTCTCTCTTTGCCTTTATCACTGTTGCACACACACATGCAAATGGCGCCCAAGTCCAGTTCTCTACTGAGAGCAAGGAGGAAACAGGATTCAAAATAAAGAGGAAGCCCCTGTCTCTTCGTTTCACACAGTTCTTCACAGGCTAGTAAGTTTGGTGTGCATGCATCTGAGTGATGGTGGGCCTTTGTAGGGAAAAAGAAAGAGAGGGAACATATAGTGATTAGCCATTGTACTCAGGTTTTCTCAGAAAAGGGTAGGAAAATGTGTTTGGCTCAGGTTGCTAAGTTACCTGTTGATTCCTATTGTGCGCACAGACAGAGCTTGATAGGACAGAAGAACTTATCACAGAAACAGTTCCTGTCCCTATGGACACAAGACCATAAGCCCTCTGTGAATATAGGACACCTTTTGTGCTATAGCTCATAGGTGCATGTGTGAGGTGCGTGTGTGTCACTTCCCGTCAACTTGTCTGGGGTTTTACTAGCTATACTATAGAAACATAAATACAAAATATAAAACAAAAGTTGATATTTATGATGTATATGATATTGACATTCCTTTGCTTCTTGCTCAACAACACTGCCTTTACAACTGGTGCAGAATTTCTTTCATGTTACACTGATAACTTTATGACACTTTGTCATGCGTTGCTGTTTAAGCTGGGCCGTTAAGCGCACCCTTCAGCTGTATCTTCTCACTCTATGGCATGATTGTCTACTTGACTGAATGCTTTCACACAGTGAACAATTAATATCTTTGAATGTAAGTCAGGACAGAGACAAAGATGGGAAGAGAAAAGGGAGACCTTTGACTTCAGTCAGAAAATGGGAGGCAAGTTGCCATTAAAAAGCGTAATTGGAGGGGTCCAGGGAAGGGCTCAACGGCGCACTCTCAACCCACTCCCAACCAAATGGCCAACGGTTTATTTAAGGGGACAAATAGGTCAAACAGTCTCTAATTATCCCTGAATCGAAGGCAAGGATTTTCTTCTCTTGCTTTTTTTCTTTCCTGTGTGTGAGGGAGCAGCACCGTTCCAACTCACCAACCAGCAGTCTCTGTTGACCTAGTTCTGCTCTGGACACAGGGTGCCTTAGGAGGGACGGGCCTCACCCACTGTCTCCTCTCTGGGCCCATAGACATAGTCACAGTCACACACACACACATACACACACACAGGACATAAACACATTCACTTGGGGAAAGCCATATTCTCACATCCATAACCTTTCTGACATTTTATCTATCAGGTTAATTGAGTGAACATCATTGATCTTGGATGTGTCCTCGGCTCACAAGGATATCATTGATAGAGTGACAGTGACTGTGTTTACACACAGGCTGCGAATAGATTTTCTGCCCATCATGACTGAACAGCTGGACGGTCACATTGGAGTTCTGCAACTGTTAAGATCAGTAAGATCTTAATTTGTAATTTGATTTGTAAGACAATCACAATCATCCTGAAGCCTCCACTGGATACCGGGCGGCGAGGTTACTTTGACTCAGTTGAAAAGTAAAGTGGTGTTATCATGAGATTATTGAGCTGCATGTAAGCACATAGTCTGTGTTTATTATTATAGTAATAATGCTTTGCTTATAAATATATTATTGTTCACCACAAGGCTTTTATTTTTGTTTTTGTCAACTTTCCATATGGCTAAAAAACTAATAAACTAAAATCATGTTTACAGTCTGAAAAGCTGCTCAAAACTGAGATATCTTTTTTTTTATCAGTGTGTAATTTGCGCGCCTGTTCACACTCTCACACACACACACACACACACACACACACACACACACACACACACACACACACTGAGTTTCTGTTATGAGTCATATAGATTCCTCCCACACAATATGACCTTTCAGTTGTTCCTCATATTCTAAATTTCTGTTTAAATTGAGTTAGGCAAAAGGTATGATGTTTTTAACTGGCAATCTCATGTTATGCACTTGAATCTGCAGTGTGCGCTCCTTATGCTCTTAGCCAAACTTGCACGTTGAAAATGCGTCAAGTAAATGAAATCGATTACAATGTCTCAAGAACATTGCGTAAACAACATTTTCAAAGCACAGTGGAGGGATATTTGGATGCAATTTGCCTGTAGTCTAGTTCCAGTATTTTCCCCCTGACTTTCCTCCTCTTTTCAACAGCCACTTCAGGCTCTGGATGTAGCCTAGTTGGCGTCCCAAATAACCTGTAAACATATGTATAGACAATCTCTCTCTCTCTCTCTCTCTCTCTCTCTCTCTCGCCGTTGTTCGCTCTGTTAGGCCTTGCGTGCAGCTTGATGTTAATCAAAGACCTATGAAGCGAAGACGCCCTGCCCCCTCTGATCTGTCTCGTCCTTTGAAGACAACAGTCCAGTGTAAAAGCACGACAGCAAGCAGACTCGAACAGAGAGAGAGAGAGAGAGAGAGAGAGAGAGAGAGAGAGAGAGAGAGAGAGAGAGAGACCAGGTCAACGCAAACTTCATAACTCAGAGTTTGGGACGGGTTCAAAACTAAAACCTAAATATTAGAACCTCTCTAGAGTTCATTTTCTGACGCTCTCGTTACTGTCTTGCACTTCATCGATGACCTTTAAGGAGAACCGCAGCCTGTCAGATTATGGTGCCTGATTACTGTGTCTTCTTTGCATTCTGACTATGCATCTGCCCACACGTCGGGCAGATATTCAAATACTGCTGTAGCCTATAACCGTGAGCGCGGCACTCCCAAAACAACCGGGTGTGACACACACACACACACACACACACACACTCTCACACACACTCACACACTCTCACACACACACACACACACACACACACACACACGCACACACACACAGAGAGAGAGAGAGAGCGCTCAAATGACGAGCGTGGCCCAGAGGAGCCGCATCTGAACAGACGCAGCTCCCTCCTATTTATCCCCTTATATATCAGCTGTCAATTGATCTGTTTGATTTGTGCATAGAACACCTAAACCAAATCGGTCTACGCCTAAACTCAGTGGTAATAATTTGGTCATAGCCTTTGCCAATTTTTAGATCTCATAGCGAAAACAATTGCCAGGAAATTTTAGTGTAATGAGTTCAAGGCTTGTCTGTGGAAGAGGTTTTCGATTATAAAGTAGCCACCAAATGTTTCAGATTTTAACTTCATTTTACTTTTTTTTTTAACACGCAGTGCAATTAACCTTAGTTCAGCCAAACTCCACAAACAATGGATTTGTTAGAAATGTGCTTCTCGACAATTTAACAATTGCAATTTTACCAAACGTGGGCGATATCGAACGAAAGATGATCTAACAGGCTAATTAGGCCTAATTCACATTTTCCATCAAACAAGCACCGTGTTTTCCTGAGAAGGGGATCGGTCCATGTGACACTTATACAGCTCCAACTGAGCCAGCGACCAGCCAGAAACAATTTCCGTATTACAGCCAACATTCAACTTAAAATTTTAGATGCTCACTCACAATAAAGACTATAATGTGTATTTCACTGGATTTTGCGAGTCGATGTCTCATTTTAGACTGGTGATCTCATGCGTTATTCTGTGTGTGTGAAATATGCTTTAAACATGTTTTGCTTTTTCGTTTTCTGTTTTTCCTTCAGGGGGTTTAGACTGCAACTTTCCTCTGACACGCTTAAATAAGTAAAATGGGCAGGGCGTCTATCAGTAAGGCATCTTGATATTAATCCTTCATTTGTCAATGTGCATAGTCTATAACACCTGACCTATCGGACATATACGCTGGTTTTAGATTGCACCTGCTCCATTACTTTGTCACACAGTGCAAGTTTTACCAGGGACCAGGGTTTTGTTGGGGTTTTTTTTTACCAGGGATTTAGTGGAAGGTAAACTCAACTAAACTTATCCATCTTTTATTTATACTTCACTCACCTTTTTAGGCTGACATACATCTTCATGAAGTAAATTTCTACATCATAGTAAGTATTATCAATTGATGGAAGTTCGGCCGATCAGAGGATAGGATGAAACAATCATAAATTAATGCTTTATTGAAAGTCCATGTGATTTTAGCTGACAATGTTGGCTGTGTTGCTTGTGATGAAATTATACTTTACCCACCTTTTCATTTACCACCACATCACTGCTTTAGAAGCATGTGCTTGCTGCAGGGTGAGGGGGCTGCTGTCGTCAATGAGGCTGCTCATGGTAGCAAAGTAACCTTTGTACGGGTTGAATTTGATAAGAAGCAGCACCTTTTACTCTATATCGACCATTACAGCCTTATACCTAGGATGGCCGCTTCATTCCCTTTCCTTGATAGACTTTGAGAAAGGAGAGGTAAGGCATAATTGTTGGAAAATACAGCTCACCTCAGCTGTGCAAACGGTGCAAGAGCAATATTTTTTCTCTGCCATAAATAGGCCCAGACCTCTTCTCAAATCAACTCCCTTCATGTGTCTTCAAAACTCTACACACTGTTGTGTCTGCTTTTCACATCAATGTTTTAACAAATTGAGAACTTTATCGAGATCAGAACGGTTCTCTCGCCACTGACTTTTAAGCAGGTTGAGAGTATATTTTTCTTTAGACCACACTTAATTAGGCTTTCTGTGGACTTAGTGTGGTAGGCTATGGGCTTATTGTGGGATTGCTTTTGTAAAATGTCCAATCCCTCGTCTACAGACCTGGGGATTTAGGTGACGGATCAATGAATTCCAAGTTTTCATTGCTGATTCCTACAACTAACATAAAACGAGAAAAGATTGCAATTATTTTTTCTTATGTCTAGCTGAACTATGAGGCTAACAGTCATTGTGAGCCAAAACAGTATCCTACAGCGTTTAAATGTCCTATACAAGGCCCACATTTGCACATATTCAGCATTTTAAGTGCATCAGCATCATTGTCCAATAACCACTAAAGATGCAAAAGTTCATTTTCACATTTCAAATTCATTATAGTCAGGACTATTCCTCAAAAGTAACAAGGTCTATACAGAATTCAGGCCTAAGCAATGCGCTGTCCGGTTGTGCGTTGTGAGGAAGCTGCTGGCACACTGCTCGTCTTTGGTGTCTGCAGATGTGGATTTTTTCTCCCTTCAATATGTGATGAGAGGACAATTTCAAAGCAGAAAACTCGGGACCTGCTCGTTTCATCAATCTACTGTCTGGGAAATGCTCATTTACTATTTCCTCCTCATTAGAAGCTCTAGGCTTTTTATTTCACTATCGTGCTTAACATTTTGTCACAGCCTTTTGCGCTGTAAGGTCAAAATAGTTTTCAAGGACACGAGGGAGCTGAAGGCACTTGCTGATTTTCGTTTCGAGCAGAAATGATCTAAGCCTTTGTCCGAGTCGTATCTCTTTACACCGTGCCGCCTGTCATCAAGCTGGATGGAGAGAATAAGGGCGTCTTGATGGTGACTTCACGGACACCAACAACTTCCTGACGCAACGCTACTGTAACAGCGACGGGGAAACAGGGAGCTCACCTTTTTATCCGATGAAGCAACATGATCCTATTTCTGCATAGTAAGCCGTCTCAGCTCTCCCTCCCCTCCGGTCCGAGGACAGTGTCGGGCTCGTTACATCAAAAAAGTAGACTCTTCATTACCCGTTACTCATTTCACAAGCAGCCTAATAGGGTAGTAATTCGTTACACTACTTTTCGGCGGTTGCATTACTTTTCGGCGGCTGCATTCTCTCTTACCTTCAAAAATAAGGAGAACTCAGTTAGCCTACCTCTCCTGTGAATGACAAGGGCACCAAACAGCGTAGATGTCGATTGTTCTTGTCATCTTTTTTGCTCGATAAAACCAGTGGTAGTGAGAATGCTTCCACCCAGAGAAAGAAAACTTTCTCAGCAATTTCCCATCTAAGCTATAGCTCCGTGTGAGGGGACAGCGGCTTATTGTGAAGAAAACGAACCGGGGTAATTATAGTTTTGGGATAATTCAACTTCAATCTGATGTTTAGGCTTGATGAAAAATGATATTTTAGGTGATAGCAAAAGAAGCTTTTTTTTTTTTTTTTTTTACTTGTAAGCGTGAACTCGTAATTCGTTACACTACTCGTTACTGGGAACGTGATAAAAGCCTATTAAGGTAACGCGTTACCGCCCAACACGGTTGCAGAGTTTGAAGTCGAAAGGCGCGTGCCTTCCCTTTCTGGAGACCTCGAGTCGGTGAAGTTATAGAAACATTTGAGCGCCGTTGAGCAAGGCAAGACGCCTGTAGATCCGGCTTCTGTAGTCTCTACTGATATCCACCGGCCGGCCTCTTATGGCAAATGCCTTCGTTCCTCTATGCGCGCGTGGGGCGCACCGACCTGTAGTATGTAGCCAGAGCTGCTTGGACATTGGACCCGGCACCGTGTGGTGTGTGGCTATCGTATCTGAGTTTGGAGGGATGCTGGTCGTCCCAGACACGTGATCTGATCTGATGAGACGATTTTGTCGGGGATTTGGATGAGGGTTTTTTTTCTGTGCGTTAACGGCCAGGCGTGCGAAGTAGGCTATGGTGCGCTCCGATGTTTTTTTTCTCTCTCTCTCTCTCTCTCTCGGTCGCTCTCTATAGCCACCGCTCCGCCTCCCCCTTTTCGCAACATTGACGCAACCAAAAAATACTGGAACAAAAGAAACAACTTCCTTGAAGCTTTGCTGAAACTGCACTTAGTCGGAGAATGGATCCTTGTTGTCAACTTGCCTGGATGGAAATGTCGAGCTGATGATGTGATCAGCGGCTGGCTGGTAGCGAGAGAGATGCAGTCGATCACTCCGAAATGCATCCAGCCTATCTAGTAAGTGAGATTAAACATTCAGTGGACTACTTTCAACTTTTGGTGTGTGACCTCCCGACTAGTTTAGTTTACCAAACAGTGTCAGTCACCACCAAAATAAACTCGTTTAGATCGATTTTCTGCGACACTGAGCACAAAGTACTGGGATATAAAGTCCCGTGAAGGTTATGCTGTCGAATTGACAAGGATATAAGTTATGCCATATGCATAGTGGGCGACGTCGAGCTGCATGCAATTTTCAAATGGACACAGAAGTTTGTACCGTTTTTTCAACATTTCTTGACATTTAGGAGCCATTGGCTACGAGCCTTCAACTATACGCTGGTGACAACCTAATAGATTGTCTCATGGTTATTATAGGCTACTATGGATGTGAAATCAGTGTTTATGCGGGGGATTTGAACAAACGCTATCTGAATAGACCTAAATGCATTGTGCACTGACTAATCTCCAAGATAATTATAGGCTACTAGTTTATTATTTTTGTTATTCATCCAGTAGCCTTGAGCAATCGCCGGTTGCCTGAAGATCCCGGTGATCGACAAACAACTCCAACAGACCTGTGCGATCATTTTGGTGAATAGACATGGTTTCAACATTTTATGTCATGTATTTAACTTTGCTTTGTGGTTTAATCCGCAGTTTGAGCGGACGATCACTCCGCTTTGTCGCGTCGGTCTTTTCACTGTATGAACAAAGGATTGGATAGCGTAGTCGGCTCGGCGGAGAGCGTCGGTGGAAAGCAGGCGGGCTGTTTACAATAATAACACCATCCGCGTGACGTCACGCGACTGACAGGGGCCTCGGCCAGTGGGGAAGCCGCTTAGCCATCAGCAACACGCTATATTTGGAAAGTGGTTACATCATCGAAGTACAACAGCGGCCCGTGGAGGGAGGGACTTCCGCAGGAGTTCTCAATTTGTAGTTCAGAAATAAGACAATGAATAGACTAGTTTGGTCTTTACATCTTGAAGAGAGACAAGTTTTAGTCATTTGCTTGTCGGACTTATTTAACGTTTGCAGAGCCCGTTTACATTGTCAGTGACTCATTTGCAGCCTAGGTGCTGCAGAGTGTGAATAGGTTATGTCTGTGTAATAACAATGATGGCATGCATGGTCACATAGCCTAATTTGATATTTAGCCCGTAGAATATAAATTGTGTGTGGGTCACTAGTGTACTTCTAGTTCAATGCTGTGAGGACACCATATAAGGGAGTATTGTTCCACTGCTCATAGGCTACATAACATTTCTCAGCAACAGTATACTCAGTAACTTTGAATATCTACTGATAGCCTAAGGTGTCTAAAAAAAGCAAACTACTTTCCACTCTTGAGGCTATTTCTGATGAGAAGAAAAATATAATTAAATACAAGTTGTGCACTTACGACAACTAACCTCATTATAGGGCTGGTTGTCACACAGTATGAGGTTATTTGTCTCTTCTCATGTAAACATTGGCCCAACTTTAAATGAATATTGTGCTTTATTTTGATCAAATTACTCTGGGTTATGGTAAATTCGGTGAATGAGACAAATATAGACAGCCATTTCATCACCAAACTACAAATCTTCATCAAATTCTTCGTCTTCGTCATTAGAAAATATTATGGTGCAGTGACTACACAACAGCAGGGCAACGCCCACCTAGAACTACTCCTGATTGTAAAGAAACATTTCACTTTTGAGCATCATTTTTCACTTTTGAGCACACATAGCCTACCTTAATATGAGGTTATGGGCATTCCACTAGTAATATTGTTTCAGTTATCAAAAGCAGAGTTGAGAAAAGCCTGAATACTGGTTGTGGCTACGGATCCTCAGAGCTGCTAATGTAATGGGCTGACCCTTCATGAACACATATGGAGGTATGTATGCGTAAGAGTGTAAATGTGTGTGTGAAAGAGATTTAGAGGATCATACTGTGTGCTGTTTCCCCCCCCCCCCCCTCATCACATCATTCCAGCGATGACTTTACCTCTATACCCCCTGACAGCTTTAGTTCCATAGATTGCCATGTCTGAAGCCAGGAATTTAACTCTTCTTGTATCTCCCAATGCTTCCAAAGTGTATCTAAATCAGTCTCCAGAGATTTAAATCTTTTCGTGTCTAAATTTTCGGTCCCAGTGGAAATGAGTGTGTAAAATGTTTGCTCGGAAAAATGGTCTCTGGACTCAGAATTTGGGCACGGGTTAAAATGCATTTATATAGTATATGGAGCCAGTTCTGCCCGTTCCACCTGAGTGATACATGTGAGTAGAGGCTGATCAGAAGTCAGCTTTAGCATCTAGTAAACCTGCTGCCTCCCTATTTTGAGGGTTTACTCTATAGATATGAGAGCAACATTGCTGTATAACACTAAAAAAGTATTTGCTGAAGACTGTAACACTCATGATGGTGTTTTAGATGCACTCTGGACCTGAAAATGGTTAAACACAACATAGGTCTAGTGTGTGCTAATAGATAAATTGAGACGCAGAAATTGAAAAGGTTATAACAGATATGATTGTGTAAGAATCCAATAGGATTGTCTAATACAGGTCCATTGAGATACTTTGTCATATGAGATTGCTAATTGCAAATACTACGCAATTTTGGTCTATGGGGAAGCCTTAACTTGAAATAATTTTATTGGATTTTAATTGGATTCCAGAATGGTATGCATAAATATATTTTATTATCAATATTATTATTTATTTTGTTATTTTTATTGTCCTCCTGGGTTTCAGTGGAAAGTTTTAGTGTCCTGTGGCCTAAATGCTGTTAATGACACAAATAAAGTTATGGGGGAATCACTGAATACTTGTATTTTTTTTTTTTTTTTTGGCATGATCATGGTCAAAGTTAAAGATACTGAATATAGCCACAAAATATCTGCAATCAGCAGCTTCAATCCAAAAATATCAGTATTGATATCAGCCTTCAAACACCCATATCAGCCAAACCCTGCTGGTAACTCTGCTGGCCTAGGATTGGATCTTGCTAGAATTTTTTTTTTCCTGTGGTTCCCCTGCACTGTAATCCCTCTCAGCAGGCTGCTTCAATAAAGAAAAAAAAGACTTAGGGGAATGGACTGCCCAGTCATCTTAAAAAAATTTACTACAAGACCAGGGAGCAACATAAAAAATGTAATGTCGGAGGATTTAAACTTGACTCAAAAGTAACTATAAATTATCTTGATAATGGAAAACTATGACGGAAAATGCACATTGCCTCTATCAAGGTGAAACGCCCACACACCAACCAGGGGACAGCATGTATCATCATGATTTATCAATTCATTCCCACTTGGTACCATGAGACGCTGCTATCTGGCAAAGCCTCACAGGGCATTAGTCAAATGCTCTTGCTTAGTGCAGGGGTCCCAAAGGGTTTTTGGCAGATGACCCCGCACTTAGGCTGGAAAAAGCAATATTTAAAACATGAAAATGATGAGTATTTCACATAGGGAACTGATGTTTACTGTATGACAGAGTTCAAAAACACTCTTTGTCTCCCCAGGGGAAGAAATCAAGCAGCTCTTGAGAGTCTTGTCAATGACAATTCTGTGTTGGCAGACTGCACGGCCTTTGCAGTGACTTCTGTGCAGTTCAAAAGTAGTTGCCGATAGCTTTTTCCATTTCTAAATAACTAATGATATTTTCACTGCCATTTAAGATTCAAAATTTTCATGGGAACCTAATTTCACAATTCATATCACGGAGTCTCAAGCCCAAGGCTGGCTTAGTGGAAGATACCTTTCCTCTCTCCAGCTTGTCTTCCTTTCCTATTACTAAACATTTTCTTTCCTCCCTTGTCCCTGCTACCGATGCAACTAGTGGATTTTTCCCCTTGTCCCTTGTAATTTTTGCCATGACCCTTCTGCTCTGTTTGTAATGCAATATTGCTCCTTGAATTATACGCATTTAATGTGATCGCTGTGTGTGAGAATGTCGGTCTATAAGATTATACACACACACACACACTAAAGAAAAAGGGCTTCTTGTGTTGTAAAATTTGAGCTTGCCGGCCAAGCATGTGATAGTGTTTAGCAACCTGTCTATAAAAGCTCCCATGCATTCTGCTTTTATTTCAACCTAAACAACTTATTTGTCATTGGACAGGTCAAACTTTGTTACCAAAGCTAAACAGGGACAATATTTTACCATCATTTTTTACAATAAATTTAGGAATAAAATAAGTTTTGTATATGTGTGTGAGTGTGTGTGTCTGTGTGTGTGTATGTGTGTGTGTGTGTGTGTGTGTATGTGTGTGTGTGTGTGTGTGTGTGTGTGTGTGTGTGTGTGTATGGGGGCGTGCGTGTGTGTTTTTTATAGGGCCTAGGGGCTAATGTGACCAGCAGCCTTTGTGCTAAAAAGAGGTCAGAGGTCTCTGTTGTGTTTTCAGGGTGACCTGCTAGCGACTATTAGCCATTGATGAATGTGATGTCCCAAAAGTGTGCGGGTTGGCCTCCTCCAAAGGGGGAGGTGTCATAACACGCCCCACTCTAACACCCCCCCCCCCATCTACACACACACTCACGCACGCACACACACACACACACACACCCTGCCCTGCTGACAGGAGCACAAGGGGGCAGCTGCTACAGATGTCTCATAGAGGGAGGGGGGAAGGGAACCAAGGAGACATCAATGGAGAGTCTCTCTAGTATGGAGTTCTCAGTGGGGCTCATTGTGTTCTCTAAAGACCAAGACGAGGGAATAGGCCATGTTAATGTAGTAGGCCTATATAGTCTCTCACACTTGCACTTCTTTGTTTCAGACTGTTGCTCATTTTGGCTGCTTGGCTGTTTTTCTTTTTTCAGTTTTTTTTTTTTTTCAGAAGGAATCATCTTTTGGTGTATATCGCCAAATATCCCCAAATACCAACGTGATTTAATCTCTCCATTTACACAGATTGATATTTAATGTCAAATAGTGAAAAGAAAAGTCATATTTTCTTGACGATCAATGGAAATGATTTAGTCAGAAGTTTTCTTTCAGGAGTAATTTTGGGACTAAAGGAGTGAATGGAACAAACTAAATTTAAAACAACTGCAATGCTAAATTTGCTTTTGGAATGAGAAAAGTGACATTGAAAGCACTTGCTTTAATGAGTCTCAAAGCGTGTTGTGTGCTGAGCTTTTGCTCGCATCCATTTCCCTATTATGTGATGTGATACAGTCCCATGTCTGGTGGTGGTGTGAAGGGCCATCTTTTGAGTCACATGAGAGAAGAGAGAGAGAAAAAAAATCCCATAAAACTCCTCCTTGAATGAGAAGCAGCTGAGTATAACAGCCAGCCATGCACGCAAGTCATCTAACATGAAATCAAATTACATCGGGCTAAAAGTGCCCCAGCATGGCAACTTTGCAGCAGGGTTGTCCCTGCTGTGGCCCAACACTACGATACGTGACACTGTGGCTCTTGTTCCGCTTGTCTACCAAAGGACAAGGGAGAGCCCCGCTCTGTCCCAACCCTCCTAATGAAGAGATGCATTATGATGTGATTTCATTTGGGCCTGCAAAAAAGCTGCTCTGGATAACAGAGCAGTGTGAGTAGCATGGTTCATTTGTGTAGTGACATGTGACTTGTGTTTTCGTGAGTCATAAGGATCTCCTCCTTAATGGAAGGCAGCGTGTGCTCATGTGACGGTGACACAATGCAGGATGAACTGTATAGTATTCAGGCTGGGCTGAGCTTGGCTACTGTTTGCCACTCCTAATAGAGACCCACAAGGGCCTTTTTATCTTGTTAATTTGTGTTTTAATGAAGCTAAACAAACCACATTTTCGGTTCAAGTCACTCAAGACGTGGCTACAGCAGTTTCTTTTTTAAACTCTGGCAAAACCAAACCAAAAGTGTACTAATCTGCATAGCTGATAAGTAATTTCATATGTGCATTTGTGGATATGTGCATGTGTCTGTGTGTGTGTGTGTGTGATGTCTTTGGATACTGCATCATGGTGTTCCCTATGGCCATGGTGGTGTTTTTGCTGGCTCATCCCTGCCTCTCCACATGCCTGTTTAACAACACGGAGCTCCTCCTTACTGGCTTCCTGTCCAAACCAGTTTATCTGTAAACAAGTGTGTTTTTTTCCTCTCCGCCCCATTGTCCACACTACACCAGAATGCATACACAATGGACGCCCTCTCTCTCATAGTCTGCTTTTGTACTCCACGAGTTTAAAAAAAAACCAAAACTCTTGTTTTTACTACCAGACACAGCTATGCCGTGAAAACATGTGCTTTTTATGGACTAAAGCATTAGAAAGTTTCAAAATGTCATTAACATGAATGAAAAAATGAAATTACATCGGAGTAAGTTTTTCACTAGTAGTTAATCAGCAATTCAGTTTTTATGAAATGCCATTCCAAAGACAGAAAAGGAATATTACCTCAGTTAAAGATGTGTACAACTGACTGCCCTCAACTCACTCTAACACTCTCATAGCAGGTTGTAATTATTTTGCCAAAGTGCACATTGGCTTTCCAGTGGGTGCCAGACTCTGGTAGAGTCTACTGCTGACATAACAGGTGAACATAATGTATTGTTATTATGTATGCATTGGGATGAAATGGCTGTCTCTGTTTATCTTGCCTGAGGTACACTATGCTAGATGTGATAACAGGGAGGTTATTGTGGCAGAGCTGTGCAGCCCAACCCGTCCCTGCTTTGGCCTTTGCATATACAGCGGTGTGTGCACTAGTGTGGTGTTGCCTAGCTAATCTTTAATAGAGAAGAAGCAGTTATGTCATTTAATTTAGTTATGGCTTATGTTTCTTTTAAACTAAACATCCACTTCTCTTTAAAAAGGTGTGGCAAACAAATCAGTCAAAAGTGGAGGGAAAAAAATAATAAATGGAGCAACTGAAAGGGAAACTTAATTAAAATTTGAGACGGCAATATGATGTCACACCAGCAATTTAAGATAAGAAAGCAAGCTCCTCATATGAACTGTGAGAAATAAAGTAAGAGAGAGTGGCTTTCAAACCCAGCCGCACATTATGATCAGAAGTGGCGTGGAATGAGAATATAACTGCTGACTGAGCCTCTGTAGCAGAGCAGTCCCTTTGCCTCATTGAGTCCGAGCTGAAAGCTTAGGTTGTTCATATATTCCCCAACATGCCTCATGATTGAATTTGCCCATTAAATCATGACAGAAATGTGGTTATATGTGAATTTATCAATCAACAATTTGATAGTCATGCTACTACATGTATAGCTATACTTTAAACTTACTAATAATGCAGTTATAATTTTGGCTTGCAACTACCAGGACTTATGAGGAGACACTGATTTGCTTTATCTTTTGTCCTGAGACAAACTCCTGTAATCTACAGCCGTGGTAATGTCTTTTATTCAGCTGTCCTCTGACTGTTTGTGACTCTTTATAGACTTTTGTACAGACACTCATAGAACCTATATCAAAGAGTGTCAGAAATGTATTGCAGTGTATCCAACAGTCTCATACACCATGGTCCAATACTTTTACATGTGCATAATGTATAAAATTCCCCTTATATATGCATTATGCACTAACAAACGCTGTATAAATGTCTTTATATACAAACTGGAAATACTTACATGCAAATACCACATGTAAAAGTCCTTACACACTCTGACACAATGTGATATATGTCATGACGCTATATAAAAGTATATGTAAAGACCAAGGATATATCTTAATTCACATTTTTATGTATGGTATCCCTGGTACAAAATCAGTGACTTGCTCAAGGACACTTAAGCAATGTGGATGTTTGCCAACACAGGGCTTGAACCTGAGTCGTCTAACCACTAGGCCACCCTGCTGCCTTCAAAATCAGTCCTGGACTGGTACAAGAACTATCCTTTGGTTAATTGTGGCGTGGGCTTCAGATTGAGCTTGATTGGTAGCCTACTGTGGCCATCTATCATGCTCATAGGCACAGGCTTTGGGTTTGAGTCCCCCCCTCCAAGAAAGCTCTTTATATTAAACTTTAGTATGAAGGACACCTGCTTAAATTCACTATAACATGCAAGAATTAAGTTAAGGAATCCAATGTCTGTCCACTGTAATGTTCCTGTAATCACTAAAATATTTGTATAATATTTCTGTAGGACTGAGTCTGTCTATGGAGTGTATAATGACCTTATGATACTGTAGGTTTTTTTTTGTTTTGTTTTTTAAATATACTATGGTATTAACATAACATTTTCTGTGGTAGACTTTTTGACCTACACCAGCTGCACGCTGTTTAAGGCTGTGTTCTGTTTTTGTGAAATATCCTTATTATAGGATTATTATAAGTCTTTGGTAAGGGGAAGCAGAGTGACTATATAGGTTGCTGTGTAGGTTTAAGTTTTTAAAACTGACATGATCAGTGTCCACTGTCACCATAATTTACCTTTTTTTTTTTGTTTAATTTCTCACTCATGTTTCAACCCTGGTTTAAACATGAAAGAAAGTTTTCACATTAAAGCAATTTCTATAGCCTCTGTCGTTAAGGGAACCAAAGAGTTAATTTCTCTCTCTGCCGAACGCTGCGTGGGCTGCGAGATCATTCGAGAGTGCATTTTCCTCCTCCAATCAGCTGCGCAGAGTCTGCTCCGCATACAGCCAATGGGGAGAATGGGAGGCTCTAACGAATTTGAATGAGGAGTGTATCTTTCGGCGCCATTTTCGAGTGAGCAGCGATTGCTTCAGCAGCTGCGGAGAGAGGATGCTGCGAGGAGAAGGCTGTCGCTGAGAGGGGGGTGAAACCAAGCGCTCAAGATGTAACTATCTGTGCTTTTAGAGAGTGAAATTACGTTATTTCAACGAAACGGCAGCTAACGGAAGCAAAAAAATAGTGCAATTGATTTTCGTACGAGAACATCAACGGACTGAACGGGGAGAATACGTGGAAGAGAAGAGAGACCGACCGCAGCGGGGAGACGTTAGCTAGTTGGCCAGCTTTGCCAGCTTGTACTACTACTAGCAGCTAGCCTGCTAGCTTAGCATGCTAGCAAAAAGAAAAGGGATTTCTGACTCTGCTGCGTTGTAACGGTAAAAAAATAATGCGCCCGTTCAGCGGTCCGTGTAATCCAGGAGTTCTGGGGAAAATATTCGAAAAAAAATAAATAAAAAAATATTAAAAATAATTTTACGTTTCGATGGAACAGACATATGGGGGTGATTGATACAACTTGGACTATTATGGATTATTTTTTCGCATTGAAGCCCAGTTTTGAGCGGGAGGTGCAAAAGCAGCCAGGCTGGAGAGACGGAGGCACAGTCGGTACGGATCACGGCTGCCTGGCAGTGTCAACAAATGCTCACTGCACCTACTGGCTTGGGAGGGAAAAAATGAAAAGGAGAGACCGGACTGACAGTATATTTTGTGCTACGTTACCAAGCTTGTTATCTAAGGCTGATGATTTTTTTCGACTGGCAAAATTTGGTGAATGGGCTGTTAAATTGAATATATTTTTTGTGTTGCAGGCGGTTTTTGGATTCTTATTGACAAAACACCCGGTAAGTTTGTAAATCATCGCTCTTCGACTTTACAGTCTGGTGTCCTTAATGTTGATACGGATTTTGTTTTATTTAGCTTAGGTTATTGCAACTGCCTTGGTGCTCATTTCGGTATCTCTAACGTTGCCTTTGGAAGCTCATTATTAGTCGTAGTTTTGATCTTAATGTAACTTTGATGGCTAACATCAGAGAAAGTTAGTTGGCTATTTGTCTAACTGCTTGACTCATATCTGAATCTGTTCACCAGTAAGGTTAACCAACATTAGATGGTGAATGTGGCGCTCAGCCAAGCGACTGCAATCATGAGTCGCAACTTCTTATAGTTTAACTTTAATAGTTGCGTTTAAACGGAGACTGTTATTATCTTTAACGATGCCAAACCAATGTGTTTTAACATGTATAGATGGTTTCAAAAAGAAATGTGTCGTTGAGGTTGCAGCTCGTCGCTGTAAGGTTAGTTTTCTAGACAGGACCTTTTGATTTCGTTAACGAGGAGTAGCTGGTTCATCGTAGCTTGATGCAGTAGGCTCTTCAGTCATTGCCATCTCGCCTTTTGCCTTTTTTTTCCGCATTTCCTACCTTCGCACCACTGTTTTGGTGGTTTGGACATTGAGTAAATGCATAAAGCAAAAAATCCTACAAATCCTACCGTGATCTGATCGGTTAAGTGACTTAAAGTATTATTTCTTCGAGGGGTTGGACGTGCGTTATTTTATGCTGCTCAACACTGATCTTGAACATGAGCCTATTTGAGTAATGGACCAAAAGAGAGGAAAAAGGTCGTTCTTATTGTGCGCTTAAACCCGCCCCTTTTACTTCCTTCTAAGCAGAGATCGGTGTTATATGTTAAATATAATGTAAAACATTCTTAACTTTTAACTACATTGCATTCATTTCAGATACGAATAACTGACAACAACCCGTATAGTTAATTATCTTGTTGAATTTCTGCAAATGTCAAATTGGAGTTAACTGCGTTGAGAACATGAGACACTGTCAGGCACCTCTGTCCAGGCCCAGGGAAAAGAATGAACTGTTGCAGTGATAATCTTAGTTTTTTTCCCCTCTAGGAATTCCCGTTAGGTCTGACAGTGTGCTTACTGATATAATTTTTGCAGGACTTATATTTTGTCCTATATTCTGCCACAGTAACACTTACCGAAAGGGTTGTGCCTCCACCTAAATTAGACCTACATGACCTGAGTGAACATGTATGTTGATTGCAATAGTCTTGTTTTTTTTTTTAAGTGCAGTTATCCTGACTTCCACGTTGTAGATTGTACTATTAGTGTAATAACTGTTAGAATAACATCTTGACTGTGAAACCACCCACCTTACCTAGTAAGATATTTATTAGATGACATTTTGTTTCGGTGAACTTTCCTAACCTAATGTGAGGGAAATCCCTTTGAAAGCCACATTGAAGAGCCAGGAGGTGGCGAGGAGGAGGAGGAGGAATGCACAGTACTAATAGTTCTGATGAGTCTGATATGGTAGAACATGTCAGGAGAAAACTTTCTGTAATTTGTGGGTGTATGAAACAGCCTCACACCCTTTTGAACAGTATTATGTGACTGTTAAAATCATGTGAGAATCATGTGACTATTCCTGCTTGCAATAAATTGCCCAATTTGTTGATATTTAATGTAGTTGTTCATCAGAGGGTGTATTTATTTTGGAAGGGCAACTGTGATATTTAAGCCAGTTCACATTTTACACTTACTGGTGTGACTTTGTTAGCCGTCTTCCTCCATTGTGACATACCCCTGGTGTGTGTTCACCACCAGCTTTCAGTTTTTTTTCCCCCATCTCTGTTTATTGATAATTACAGATATAGAAATTGCTTTTTGATAAAAAATGATCCACAGAAAAGGAAAAAAAAAATGCTATTTGGGTTAATCCGCTTTAGTTGGAATATGTTGGAAGTATGATTTTCAGACCAGCAGATAGAAAAGAATGTGAAAACAAAGCAGGGAAATGTAATTATTCAAAACACAATTTGTAGTTCTTTTTTTTATAGTGAGTATTCCCTGAAATTTAAATATATTAATCCACAAAGTATTGCCACCCAAAATATCGGTAAACAAAATACACCTGCTGCCTCACTTGTTACTACAGGTTGGGAATGTCTCTCTCTGCCTGTGTCATCAGTGTAACATTTTGTGGCATCATGTGAATTCAGCCAATCAAATGTGAAGTGATGGCAATGGCAATTCAAATTGGTCTAATGTCTCCATTTAATTTTTATGACTGAAGTGAACATTCATTGTCAAAGTAAGGGTCCTGAGTATATGAATAAAATAAAAAAAAATCACAATATAAAATTGTGATTCACATACAGTAGACCCATTTTATTAACAAAAATGTAAAAATACATGCATTGGAAACAAAACTCCAAGATTAGTGGTTATTAAAATCTCATTTCACCTCATTAAAATGTCGATGGAAGCAATTTCAGAATTTGTATGTATTATGAGTTATCAATATGATAATCCAAATTGGTGTAGTCTATAAATGTACAGTATGAGCTGTGATACTTGTGCTCAAGCAAGCTTGATTTTTAGTTTTGTGCCTGCTATTGGGTTTTTTTTAACTAAGGATTTGAATTTGTCTGATCTAATCTCTAGAAAGGAGGATGTAGCACTTTGTCAAAGTGAAATTTCATTGTCAACAACGCTAGTAATGTATTAACTTTTACTCCCACTGGGAACACTGTTAGTTTTATACCGTCTGTGCATCCAATATCATGCTGACATAAGTTAAATGGGTATAGATATTGTACACATTCTTTCGAGTAAGGATTACAGAATTGTTGACACTTGCACTGTATTCAGGCAGTAATCAAATTATTACTGCCGTAGATTAACACATTTTATTCTTGTAATCTCGCCCATAAGCTTCTTGTAGCAGAAATACCACTGGCCTGTGTCTCCCCTCCGTTCCCTTTCATCTGTCTTTTCACCCTTGTTGTAGAGCAGTGTTTGTGCCGATCTAGAATGTTAGTATGACATTCTGTGACTCATCATTCTGTCTTCTCAGACCCCTCCGGCAAAATGGGCTCCCACCCCCATTTCCTGGTGAAGTTGTGCCTCTCCTCTTGTACTTGCTCACACGTGTGGTAGCCAGGCTGTAGAGAACCCCCCACCCTTTCCCTCCCTTTTTTCTGCACCACTCAGCACAAACTTTGTAGTATTCAAATTTGCCGTGATGGGAACAGGTTTTCACAGGTCTTGTTGGTTATTTTCCAGAAGCTGGTCTTGGTTTCACTTGTAGATCTCAGCAGCCTTAAATGGAACCTGTAATATGGTTTTATGGACATCAGTCAGTTCATTTTCAGAAATAATTCACAAGTTCTGGGGTCATTCAATTTGTGGTCATTTTAATTTGGTAAAACATATCTTTAGATGTGTGATCTTTAATGGAGAGAAGTGTCCGTATGTTTTGCAGGATGTGTACAGTCATAATGATGAGGCTGATACACCATTGGCAGCAGTAGAGCATATGAAGATGACAGGTCCATGCATGCTTCCTGCAAGCGTATGTTTTGCATTGGCTTTGCTTTTTGCATACAGTAGGTCACCGTGTGTCCCTGCATCACATTTGTGCATAGAAAAATACACCTGTGCCTTTCACCAAAATGATAATATTCAACAGAGCAGAGTTTACTGTAATGTCATTAACAATTTTTAATTTTTTTTTACCATTGTCAATCACAAGTGTCGTAATAGTTTGTGTGTAGTGTTTTTCATATTTACAATATATCCTACAACTTGAAATAATTCACTGCACCTTTGTGGCCTGCTAAAGTAAGATCATGTGTTGTGAGCATTCTTGTATTCAGGGTGGTTAATTAGCACCATGTTGGTAAAATGTTGGTAAATTTATTTAGACATGTAGCATAGTTCAGAAGCTCTTTAAAAAAAAAAATCTGATTGTCTAGTGTAAAGGTTGTACATCCTCTTTTTTTTTTTTTTTGTATTGTGGTAGTGCTTATGGGCATGTTTAGGAGCCTAATAGTATGTAAAGTATTACAGTGCCTAGTATGAAGTCTCTGGTTGCTAATTACATTTTAGGTAGCATTATGGTAACCTGCCACAGAACTGGCAGCAAGTTCTAATATAGCAAGAGTATGCCTGCTTCCACTGAGACAAGTGGTGTTTTTATTTCTGCTGCAGCAGCTTTATTTTTTCACTTAGGGAGTTAGATTAGCCAACCATATTTTAGAGAGCTTAGTTTGGAATAATTTATAATTGTTTTGAAATGTCGTTGGTTGGTTTGTTTTTGTTAAATATTTATATTTTCTCATGCCCTAACATTGTAAGCAGGTAACACTTCATCCAGTCCACCAGTCAGGCAGTGTAGGTGCAGATAGACCAGACTTTTCACTTACAGTGTGATCAAACAAAGCTGTCTTCACTGGTCAGTTTTGAGAGGTTGTTCAAAACAATTAATTTGGGGTCTTTCCTTGAAAATAACAACTCCTATAATTTGGATTCAGGCCTACTGCTTTATCTAATACCATGGTGTGTAATTGTCACTACCTATAATGTAGCAAGTAGGTGGGTCTAACCTAGCAGGGGTCTGATGTAGCAGAGATGAACAGAAAAAATTAACACCTAAATTTTTCTTTTATATGTTTAAACCCTAACCCAGTGAAGACGCATACATAGGAGCCACATGACCTTTTTTTTTTTTTTACTTGTCTTTGGTGTGTGTGTAAAGCCACAGTCAGTCAATAGTGTAAAAATGAAACTCGTAGTCCTTTGAGTTGATTTTAGAATACAAAAAAAAAAAAGAAACATATTTCCTCTGATGTGTTTGATAAACATTTTTTACACTGTGTTGCAGAGCAACCCCCAGTCTCAGCTGGGCTATTTGAATTTGAAAGGGTGTGTGTGAAAATGTGTTAACCTAGGCATTTCAGTCAGAATATGCACACAAAAAAATGCCCAAGTGTGTTTTGAGGCTAGTGTGTATGTGTTTGTGTTATGGGTGCACTCGTATATGGGTGTGCCACTCAACTCACACATGCATCGTTTCCTCTTTCGCTTCTATTGCTTCTGTGTGTGTGTGTGTGCGCGCACACACAGCTTGGATCCTAATCTCACCCTTACTGCTGGTTCTCCAGTCTCTTTGTGGTGACTCATTGTAATTAAACTGCGACAAGCTGAGGTGGCTATCAAAGCTTCCTCAGGTGAGGTGGTTGATGTAGCCATTTGTGCTATCATTTCTTGCTATGGGTCAAGTGTGAATCAAGTCCTCAGGTCACACTTTTGAAATTGCATCACAGTGTACTGCTTTGTCTGCATCCTATTTATGGCTGCTCTGTCCCTCGTGGCAGTATGAGGAAGCTTGAGATAGCAGCTCCAATGAAGTAGTAACTAACCGGCCAGATATATCAGACATGAATTTTTTGAATAACTTTCCAGCTAGTTGTAAACATTGAGGTGTGAATTTTATTCCCACTGTTTTTAGAGGCAGGTGCTTGTGTATTAAGGGATTTTGTTTTGGTTAATATGCGCTTGGCTTAAATATTTCACTCTTGAGGGTGGGCATATTTGTGTGTTTGGATGAGAGAATCTGCTGGTGCTCATGGAGAACCTTATCATAATGTGTCCATGCTTCCCATGGAAGTGGTAACAAATGGCTTAAAATATTCTCACTCTTGACTTAGACCTTTTGAAGACGTGCACTGTCCTGTTGTATGACATGCTCACTCACTGGCTCACTTTCAGTTTTAAGCATATCACAACATAATGAACATGACATTCCATCTGACATTATAAATGTGTTTTCGCCAAACCAGTTTTAGACATAGGTTATATTATGCTATTCATTATATAATTTAGGGGAATTCAAACTTAATTTTTAAAGCCAGTGCTTCAGTTTTTTTTTCATTGGCATAGATATTGTGAGCCTGAAATGTGAGAAGTCCTACTGTCACTCTCACACCTGACAGTAAATGGAGATATTGCACACTAAGCTGAGAGGGTGGTGTAAACCTGTGGAGAGCAGGAATGACTCACAGGTCACTCACACATCTCTGCTAGTGTTGTCCTGCCAAATAGGCTTAGTCTGTTTTTGATCTCAGGTTCACGTTTTCATGTGTTTCTGGAGTTTTGCTGTAATTCATTTGATACAACGTGGCTGTAGCGTCCAAGGAATCCAAGTCACTCTGCCTGTGCTATGCTGGACATGTTGTGCTGGGTGTGCAAATGGGACAGGTTTTTGCAGGATTAACACCTACCGTTACAGTGCTGGTGTTTCTATAGTACAGAATAGTCCCTATTTATAGATAACAGGCCTGGTGTAAATTACAATGAACAATAAAATCTATCATCCACCTCCCTGCTTGCTTCTAGTCTATACCTTTCCAAGCATTTAAATGTTATGGTTGAATTTTGTTATTTAAAACTAGGAAGGTCATTATGGACGTTTAATCACAATCTGTTGCCTTGTGATCGTGGTTGAATTACTGTGTTGACTTTTGTATTCAGTAAACATGTCAATTTATTACTTTCACTACTGTGGTGATCTCATGCTGTGTACATGCTGCCCCTGTAGCTGCTGAACACATTTTATCACACCTTTTTAAGGTTGTAGCATAGCAAATATAGTAAATTTGTACTGTGAACACATTAGCTTAACATCCAAGTATTGCCTTGCCAATCTCCGGTTGCTAATGATTTGGCTAGTCTAATACTTGGTGTTTATCTTGCTTATATTTGAGAGGTGATGGATTTTAATTGTGTGGGGATGCATTTATGTGTTTGTGTGCATTGTTAATATGATATAAACTGAGAAAAAAAGTGAACTGTGAAATTAGGCTTAAGGTATGTAGTATGTACTGTACTATATAAATTGCCACAGCCTTGATATTTCATTGAAAGTATATATTCATACAATCATGATGTTCTGGATTGATAGCTGAATATATTTGAGAAACTAATCTTAAATTGATATTTGATATTTTAATCTTTTTCAATGTTTTCATTTTTAGGGCCTCTTAAATCTTAAAACACATTTATCATGACTGCGTTGGGCTGTACTGGCTGCAGATGTGTGACTAGGCAAGGCTTCCCTCTACATCCTCAGGGCTCAGGTTTTAAATACATTAACAAGTTTTACCAACACCATGACAAACTCAAGATTTGGATCTTTTAATGTGGGCGAATGTGATTGCTATTCAGATCATTTTTTTTGCCACAGGTTGGAATGTCATTGTAGATTTGCTTCAGGGAGTTAGTTTGTGCTTATCCACTCTGCAGACCAGTAGAGGCCAAGCAGACCACTTGATCTGGGGAGGTGGTGGGTTGTCATGTCCATGTCCCTGTGCCCAATGGGGGTGTAGGGGGTTACTTGACCTTCGCCCTCAGGGTCAGGTGATTCTTTGAGGCAATTGTATAGGGTGCAAGTGTCGTAGGAATGGGTTAAAAAGGCTGAGCAGGCAAGGCGACATGTCTGGACATGCTTCCTTCAGAGAGAGAAAGAAATGGAGAGAGGTTAGAGCCATATTGATGTGTGAGCAGTTCCACCTGGACTTGTGTAGAAATTAGCAGCTCAACAGAGACATATACAACAAACAACTTCTCTGGTTAATTCCAAAGTATATTTTCTGTTATTTATCACAAAGGTGATCAGGAACTGAAATTGACATGAATGCAAAGTGCCTTACTGGTTTTTACTAAAGTGAATAGTACAGTAGTTTATTCAGTACATCAGTCATTAAACATGAATTCAATTTTAGTTAAATTAATCATTAGTATAAAAATCCTATTGTGGCCTGTGAACAAATGGCCTGAAAACAGTGTCTGCAAATTAGATAAGGAAACTAATGGACAGACTTTTTTGTGTTGTGTAGGAATTCATATGCGTGCTCCCACGTGTGCTTATCTCCTTGATTTCTTCGACGGGGAAATGAGTCAACCACCTTTACTGTGGTCTGTGATTGTGGCTTCCAATAGTTTTCATGGTTTCACCTTTTATCAAATAGAAGGTGATTTGAACCCTATAAGCAGGACTAGTATAATGAAAAATAATTGACATGCCCCTAGATGTGACCATCATATGTCCTTGATGTAGAGGTGCAAATTAAACATGTGTGATGGCTGAGTAGAATTTATAGCCACACCGATTGCAATGCCAGAAGGAAACTATTTAACAAAAAATACATGATGTGACATGTTAACCGTTCTTTTTGATATCATGTCATGTAATGAACACTGTATATGCACAGGTAGTGTCCTGCTACAATTTAACATCAAACAGTTAAAAAGTAACATTTTCTCATTTAAAAGATAAAACAAAAACAGCAAAGTACCCAGGATTACTGGGCTGTGGATTCAGACCACTTGATTGCCAAAAAAACAGTTGGTAATTTGATGTGGAATTTGTACTAATTACATGCATGGCAAATTCATACAGGATTAAATTCACTGATGACCTCAACAATTATAGCAAATTACTAGACATCACTAGATAATTAGTCTTGTGAAAATAGAGCTATATTTAAGCAACATTGTATCATTTAGAAGTCCTTTTTAATGCTATGTTCTGCATCAAACTGCAGTGCATGTGTGTTTTTAGATTGCAGCCTCTGGTGTAACAACAGTTCTTATGAAAGTGCTATTGGTACATTGCATTGGTTAGTAATCATATTTGTTTAGTTTTGAGACTGCCAAATGATGTATTATTGAAATGTTAAAAACATTTGTAAAATTGGTAATGGATATGGATTTAAAGAATGCATCTAAAGATCTTTACTAGTCGTTTGGCATTTTGCCAACTTTGGTACAGTCAGTGACAAGTGGAGTTTTCATTTTCAGTCCAAGCCCAACAGGATTGACTGGTTGAGTAGTGGCTGAATTTCTAAGATGACACTGAACATATATACGTAAGGGTTTTCTTGAGGAACTGCTTTATTTGCTTTATCTGCTTTCATAGTAATTTTCACTCAACTTGACAGCATGTGTATTTGTGTCACTTAATCTATAAAATGAACAAATTCTTGCCTCATATTTTTTATTTCACAATTGTCTTTGCTGTTGTACTGTTTACACACATTTTCTGCAAACCCCACTTGACTTTAATTTTCACAGATTGGCAAAGTTGTAATTCCTCTCTTGCTTGAATGACAAGCCGTTAGCCTGTTTGATTCTGAGGGAGCAGCTTGTTGGTTTGCCCATCTAGTGTAGACTATTTGATGTAAAGCGCAAACGTGCTCTGATATAGCCTCAGCACATCCTCGTTCCCTCACACTTGCCTATCTTTAGGCACATGATGGAAAAACACATTTTTCCCTACTGTGCTCATTAGCGCCAGTTTTGTAACTAGTGGCCTAAAATGTCATTGTACATGATTAACAGGGCCAGGCTTGTGCTCGCCAATTAAAAAAAGTGGAGCACTGCACCCACTGCTGCTCACTAATCTCTTTCCCTGCCTTCTCCCTCAGTGTGAAGTGTAGGTCTCTGACTGTTGCACCTGTGCTCTCTACCTAACTCAGCATTGAGCAGCAGGCATGTAAAGCAGACCATCAGTTACGAGTTACGTGTATAATGCCTTGAAATAGGATGATGAGACAAGTCTTTGAAGCATTATTAAGACTATGCAATGTTGAAAAAAATTAAGTGTGGGGGGAAAAAGAGGACAACCTCTTCCTTTCACAAGTCTGGCAAAAGACCACATGCATCTTATCACTGCTGTCCTGCTTGCGCAGAACATTGATTGCCATTGGAAGGGATTCTTATCAATGATGAAGCCCTTTCCAGACAAACTGTAGGTACCACAGGGGCATTAAAGCTTGAATATTGTCTGTTTGGTTAAATCTTAATTGTCTGGTTAAATCTTGCAAACCTCTTAAGGTATGTGTTAATTATTACAATGGAAAGCGATCAGAAAATGACTTGATAGGTGGTGACAGTGGTAGGGGGGACTTCAACTTTAATGAAAATTGTATTTCACCAATGGCAAAGTTTAGTAGCCAACAGTTGTAGTGAAATATAATTCAAATCCAGATCAGTGGAATTTTTTTAATCACAGATGTGTCACCAAGCCCTGGCACATTTAATTGATAATCGCAATTTATAGCTTTATATTTAGTCTCTTAATTTAAACAAACATGCCGTCTTCTATCAGTCCTCTGCTCTCAGCTGGACTGGAACAATGTGTGTGACTGCTTCTGAACACTGGAACACTTTGGAGGGGCTGATTAATGTTAGGCTCAGGTTGTGCTTACCTGGCCAATTCGGACCAGGGTCAAATTTTCAGGCCCATTGAGACCTCTAGTGGCAACACAATCATTGGAGCCAATCTTCTTCAGGATTGTTGTGATTATTTGGTTCCGGATTTTACCTATTTACATACCTACTTCAGTTTTGGTCTTAAAGGAGGACTACCAATTAATGTAAAGATTCACATATGCTATTGTTATGGGCCAGGACAGTCTAGACAGATTTTTTTTTGTCCTATACATTGGTAAAGAGCTGCTTTTTGTGATACTTTATTGATTCCCCAAAGGACAAATTATTTTTTTGCTTGCACCCTTCCACATGGAGGTCAAAATGCGAGGTCAGCTATCAAATAGTTCCTCTGCAGTTGGTAGGGATTCAGTGTGTTGCTCAAAGACACTTAAGCAGGGCGGATTTCTGTTGTCACGGGTGTTTGAGCCCAGGACTTCCAGCTGAAAGACAGTCTCCCCAATTACTATGGTGCCCTTGTCTCACTTCTTACACCCAAAAGAGTTTTATATTAAAATATTGCTGTTGGTTCCTGTATAGAAAACGTATCCTGATCCCAAAGAAGCCTATAGTTTCAGTGAGCTTGTCCATCTCAACCAATTCATTTTGTTTACATCTGGGTGACATTACAGTTAAAGGGCAGGACAAACCTTTCTCATTTCTGCCTTTAGGAGGCAGTTGTGACAAACACAGGCCAATGTATCCAAGGGCATAGAAATATCATTTTAAACCTGAAATTCAAATGTGTTCCCTATAAAGCCAGGAAACTTGTAAGATGTTAATCCCATCTGTAGCTGTGCTTGCATGCACACACGCATGCGTGTGCCCCTTACATTCTGTCCTGGTTAAGCACACTGGTGGCCTCTCTGTTCTGTGAACACTTGGCTAAATACAATGGAGTAGGAATTATCTTTGTAACCTAAGAGTGCACATAGGCTTTTATGGAGCACTTATCAATACAACTAATTATTCATTGCTAGACATCATGATGGTGCCACATCAAGTTGAGTGTTATGGTGACTTGTTAGGCTACTTGATTCCATTAATTTCTATGACTCATGCAAAGTGCAGACTTATGGTGCTATTTTCCCCCCTGTTGTAGCTGTACTTATTTAGAGACAGTGTCTAGCCAAGAGGAACTAGCTCAAATTACACAAATTGGTGTTAATAGTCCCTCACCCCCCTCCCCCAATTGGTTTCGCAGAATCTTTTGTTGGGGTTTTACATTGAGCATCACTGATACCAAACCAGTTGTCAACCATGTCAAATTGGCTAATGCTGTCCTCCCTCCTAAAGGCGGTGGCAGTGCTAGAATTCAGCAGCTTTACTTCTGGACGAGACCAGTCTTATTTCAAACATTTGAAGCAATTTTGTCAATATTTTTCCTAAAATGTAATCACTTGTTTACTTGGCTTAGTGGGAAATGTAGTCCACACAAAATCTTGGACTCAAAATATGAGAATGTTGTGATGCCTAACATTCCATTTTTTTTTTTTAGAGATGGACTTTCTAAGGATTGCATTACATTCCCCTTTTTTTGTGTGTTTCAGATGGAAAGCCTCTATGCCTGCTTCAGGATTGGAAAGAAGACCTACATCTGCAAAAGATGCTGGTGATCATCTGATCGTCTTTGGGGTAGATAAATGATGGATAAGTAATAGGAGTATGTCTGTCTGTGCACGCATACGTGTTGGAGTAGCAGCCCGGAGGATGAAGAGGGTGCAAATGACTCAGAAGATGAGAGGAATCAGAGGCAAGAAGAGGAGCCATGGCAGCAGTTCTGGCGATGCTGTAGCAGCACAGAATGGTTTGTGGGTTACACTGAGATGCAGGCCATACTGTGCTGCAGCAGTAAAGCCTGAACATACAACCGCCGTGACTTAGCTGCTCTTCAAACCCTTTCCCTCTTTCAAAGATGATTGAAGTTGACTTATCCATCATCATCGAGTTAGTCTTTCCAGACTCAGTTGTCTGTGGCTGCAGTTGTATTTCTGATGACCAAAAGTTAGTAAAAGTATCCTTGTGGGGGATTTGTGGGTTACATGATTGTGTTTTATGGGTGGTCTATGTGCCTAACAAGCTGGCTGGATTCATCTTTCTCAACTGCTGGCGGCCTTGCTGTAGCAGCACGTAAATATTGGAGTTAAGACTATCGCTGAAGCCTCCAGTATTGATCGTGCTGCTGAAGCAAAGCTGACCACTTACAAACAGCATAACTAACCACTGAGTGCACTCAGAAGACCCTGGTGCCATGCAGGAACAGTGGCTTGACGGTTTCAGAGATGCTTACAGGTACATTGTTTTAACACAAAACAATTTTGAGTTTTTCCCCATATGATTGTCAAAAAATGTGCAGACATTAGTCCATTTCACCGTCATTCATTTGTAATAGAATTATATCTGTAAAATTCATGCACTTTGAAAAATAAAAGGTTTAATTGGCTTTTGTCTGTTTCCATGTGTTTTGTTGAACATGTAGCCAAGAGGTTAGTACTTCATAACAGAATGCTCTTGTATATTAATTTTAATTTTTACCTTAGTACCTCAGTACTGTGGCGTCCGGCTCCTTAAGCATAACCGATCGCACACGCTGATTTGCTGCAGGGTGAATTAAATTCATTAGTCTGTGTATTCTCATACGTTTTTTATATGCAAATATAGTTAAGTTACATGAATTTATATTTTTCTTTACTGCTGAAAATAATCTGAACCTGTTTGGGCTTCGGCTTTAGTCCTATCACCCTGTCGGTCGTTATTAGCCCTATATTAGCCGGCCCTGTTATCTAACCGCCGCAGCTATATTCTGTGTTATATGACCACCTTATTCCTATAAACCTTTCATGCACTCGTCCGAGGTTCACTCAAATAACACTCACTCTTAGCCTATAGTATGGGGTTTCATAGCCTGGTTAAATCCCCTCAATTTAAGCGGTAGGCCTACTTTATGCGTAGGTCATTCAAGCAGCTCTGGTGTACCATGAAATCCGATGACAATAAAACCAAATCAGACTTGCCTAATAAAAATGGCCCAATTAGCCTACTTAATGTTGGCCTATAGGTCTTTAGGATAATTTGGCAACAACTGTTAAAAAGCCCAGATCTCACGCTTAAAGTTGTAAACCACAGTTCTTTAAAAAAATAAAAATAAAAAAAATAATTGAGAACAGCGTCACGTCTGTCCCACTGAGCAGGCTGGACCTGTTCACTAAGCTGTGTGCAGCAGGTCTTGCTTTCGAAAGAAAATACAGATTAAAAATAACTCAGATATACACTATAGGCCCATAACACAATCTAGTTTTCTAGTGATATTTGTTAATAAGGAGAACCATGTCAGGTCTATCTTGTGTGATCACTTAGTATAATTTGGCCTAGTCATATTTTGCCGCTAAATGATCAAACCCGTGGTCGTGTGGGCCTATTTTATCTTGACTTTTACTTCTTAATTTCCTTTCGTTTGGGTAATGATCGATAAACCGAAATTAAGGCATTTAGCCCATTTGGAATTATAGAAACAAAACTTAAAAATAGAAAAACAAAGTACTGAGAATTATACATTGCCTAAATATGGCTATTTTGAATTTAAAAGCACGAAGGCTCTGCATAATAAAGTAGGCTATAGCCTACCAGTTAAAAAAACAAACAAACACATTCTTATTTGCAAATGAAGGAATATTTACGTGTAAAATATATTTGATAACATTTAGGCCTATATGAGGCCGTTTTAATTTCGCCAAATAAGGAATTTCCTTGCCTTTAAGATATTGTCCCGTTTTAATACCACAGCTGCAAGCTGGACTGCCCGACCAAAATAAGACAATGCCAGTTCAATATATTTTTTATGGTTCTGTGAAAGTTAATATAATTCATAATGAAAGAATTGGAAATAGGTGAATTCTTGTAGCCTGTCTTGGCTTTAGCCACTTTAACTGTTTTACTTAACTCTTTTATTTTTGGATTTAGAAACAAAGTCCGCATTCCGCACACTGCAGATCAAAAATATGGAAGCACTTTTTTTTTTTTTTTTATAGGTAATGAGGGGGGCTCTATTTCTTTAATATTTAGTCTTTACATCTGACATTTTTCTTATTTTTGTCTTCTAGATTTTATATACATTTCGCCTATATATTATTTTATTTATATAGGCTATATATACACTCACTGAGCACTTTATTAGGAACACCATATTAATATTGGGTAGGTATCAGCTTTCAACTTAATGTCAACCGGCTACCAAAGTGCCATCCGCCTCCAGGTTCGACGTGTTGCATTCTGAGATGCTTTTCTGCTCACCACAGTTGTAAAGAGGTTATCTGAGTTACTGAAGCCTTTCTGTCAGCTCCAACCAGTCTGGTCATTCTCCTCTGACCTCTCTCATCAACAAGGCGTTTCCGTCCGCAGAACCGCCGCTCACTGGATGTTTTTTGTTTTTCGCACCATTCTGTGTAAACTCTAGAGACTGTTGTGCGTGAAAATCCCAGGAGATCAGCAGTTTCAGAAATACTCAAACCAGCCCGTCACCAACAACCATGCCACGGTCAAAGTCACTGAGATCACATTTTTTCCCCATTCTGATGTTTGATGTGAACATTAACTGAAGCTGCTGACCTGTATCTGCATGATCTTATGCACTGCACTGCTGCCACATGATTGGCTGAATGGGTAATTTCATAAATAAGCAGGTGTACAGGTGTTCTTAATAAAGTGCTCGGTGAGTGTATGTATCATATGTTGCCTATATTTTAATTGCCTGCTTATTTAGGGTATAATGTGCCTATGTCACGGACACCGGCAGGATTTGAGTTGGCCTATACAGTGTATCAACTGCACCCATATTTTCCTAAAAGGTTAAAAATACCATATTGTCTATGATAAATATAAGGGAAAAAAAGAGATCCTCTGATCCCCACTTGGGCTTCCATCACACTCAGATGCAGGGTGAAACAGTGCGGGACCTGCTTCACTGTTGTGACGGGACACCGGACACACTAAACAGGCTATTCATTCATTATCTGCACTCTACATGATGCAGTCAATTATGACTTTTGATGTTTTGAAGTTTTCTATTAATATTCACAACACATTCAATATGTAGACAAGTTGCTTCCCATGCAATCTGGCTTCACAGGCTACCCGCCATTGCGTAAGAAAGTCTTATTTAGGCTACTGTTATACACAATATTTTAGACTAATTTGGACTAATTTGAATTTTACGTTTTGCAGGCAGTATGTAAATTTGCATGCTTTATTGCCTAACTGGTAATTAAAATATTCATGTACAGTGATACTTTTATTTTCATCCCATATTTGCCCGGCAACAGCCGGCTATATATATATATGCGTGCCATGACGTGAGTCCTGAATTATGGTCAGTGCTGACATCACGGATTCACTTTATGGTCTGATCTCGGGATTTTTGAATGGCTTTCTATTGGGGACAAAAAAATATCATAGGATAAATGATCAATGCACAATTCACAATCTGTGTCCATTTGCTTTGGCCTATTTTATGCCTAAGCCCACTGCTGGTTATAAGCCAGGGATCTGACTGAGCTAACCTAAATTTAAATTAATTTTGATCACTTCCAATTGCCCGCACAATCTAATTTTAATTTCAGGCCTACAAGTCTGTCAATTGTCTTCAGTTGTCTTCAAAGTTTAGATGCATGACAGAAAATAGGCCTACTCTGTACTTGCAATTTAACAGTCTGCAGATGTTTGACTTTATAGGCCGGACATGTCATGCAACGAACGAGGCACGTAGAAACCTCTTCAAACAAGTCCTATATTGTGAAGACAGAAAGTGATTGTCCAGCACGCATGGCAATCCTAGGCCCTTAAATTGTTATTATTATTTTTTAAGTCTTATTCATGGAAAGAGAAGAAACAGCTGTCAATCTGTTAGATTCATGCCACCGCCTGCGTAATATCACAGGCAGCTATATTTATTCCCATGAATACATTGTGCTTCTGCAGCCTGCTGAGCATTTCACTCGGGCCCTGTTATGCAACGTTTGTAACCTTGAAGAGGTTGCAGCATCATTCTGGTGCTGACGCGCTCTGCAGGGAAAAGGCCTGGGAATATAAATTTCTTTCATCACTTCGATATCACTTATCCACTTGCTTTAGTTCATTCGTTTGCTTGTCGGCCTGAATAGCTATGTTCGGTTTGGCCTATCGCACTGAATAAAAAAACAACATCATAACGACAGTGACATCCATTTGTGAAGTTTTATTAGGCAAGAGATTAGACAAGGCTTAAATTGTCATAGTGAGTTTAAAAAAAAAACGAAAGAGAAAAGATATGACGTATTCATGTAAACAAAAATATCTCAATCAGCCTATAGGACTAGGCTATGTGAAATACAGGCATAGGCCACCACCTCTACAGATCAAGTAGAGACCACGACTTCAGTGTGATTCTATGGCTTCATACACGGATGGAGCTTATTAAAAAAATACATACTTCATATAATTAAGTTAACCTTACAAAAGAGTTTTTGACTGCCCTTCAATATTGTATTGAGCTGGATAAATCTGTCACTGAATGCACCTCGTGGGCCACTGGGAACACAGAAAGTGTAACTACCGGGGCAGTGAGTGCTTATGGCAGAGATGCCATAATAATTAAAACAACTTACAGCTGCCAATAAAATCGACAGTGGTATCAATTAGGTTCAGGATACAATTCCGACCTGCACCCATCAAACATGTGCAGATGCCAGTCACTTCTTGCCAGTACAGAGCAGCGTGAGTAAGGTGCGGGGAAATGGCAGTCAGAAATGGTTCTGTCTGTGAGGACACGTAGCCCGCAAGGTTGTCTGGCTGCAGGAGGAGCAGGGCGGGCAGCACCACGCTCACAAATACGATGATCCGCCAGAGACCTGTCATCCGTGAGCTCCCTGCTCGGTAGGAGCCACTCTCATGGGGAACCGAGATCTTGTCCACTTCTCTGAGCCTCAGCGAGTCCCAGTTTCTAACGTCGAAATTACGCACAAGGGGGCCGACGTCCATGTCCGTCCGAGAGGGCAGCGGGGTTTCCCGGAGTACCCTCAGTCTCTCCCTGAACTCCTGCATCTGCTGGAGGAAGCACAGCGGGTCGGACACGTTCTTGAAAGACTCGGCGATGCTGAGCGCCCGTCTCTGCTCCTCCAGCGCTGCGCTCAGCTTGGTGATCTCCGGATCGTAGGCTTGCATCACCACCAACTTCAGCGTCTCGAAATCGGAGAGGATCTCATTCTTTTTGTGTTCAATGGCGCCGATGAGTTTGTTGAAATAGTCTGTTACCTTTTCTGCGTCCTTTGAGACGGACTGAAGCGCCTTTTTCTTACTGGCTTCCAGTGTCTCCAGGCAGGACAGGATATCTGCGCTCTGCCAGCTCTCCACCCCCTCGAGCAGCTCTTCAAACGCCGCTTTCTCCTGCTCATATGCGTCCTCCAAGGCGCAGAATTTATGCCCTTTATGGTCTCCGGTTGTTGCGCAAAACCCACAAATGAGTTTTAAGTCTGTGGCGCAAAATATGTTAAGTGGCTGGCCGCTGTGTTGTTTACAAAGGGACATCCTCGGCAAAACTCTTATTTTGTTGTACTTCTCCACTATTCCACGAAGAGAGTAGTTAATCTGCAGACTGTTTGCGCCATTGTGAGGGGTCTCTTTGCGGCAGGTGGGGCATTTGAAAGGTGGTCTCCAAGCTGGACCTCGGTTCCCCTCCAAGATCCCTTCCAGGCATTTCTTACAGAAACTGTGTGAGCACGGCAGGACCCGCGGGTCGTCGAACAGACAGCAGCAGATAGGGCATGTGAGGTCCTCTTCCAGCAGCTCCATGGTATCCTGCAAAACATTTATCCAGGCGTGAAACGAGTAATTCATTAAAAGAAGGGGAGAAAAACATGTCAAATCAGCACCTCGGCATCCAAATACCTAATACGTACCCGCACTTACAGAGGGATGCTACCCCAGTTGGACATATGGTAGTACAGGCAATATATTACGCACGAAAATAGCAGCGCAAAGGATACAGATTTCCCCATCATTTCGGGAGTTCAGCCTCCCACAAAATGAAAATGACATGCATCTCTGTACCCGCGTAAAAGGATACATTGTAAAAATGTGTGTACTCCGCCAATGGTACCCTTTCCCCATCTGAGTAACATCCTGCTTTTGATGTCCTCCTTCTGTAACCACCAAGCGCTGTAAGACTTAAAACCACGTCGCAAAACTAGACTGTTTATAAGTCGACATCGTGACAAACTTGCTATACGCAGACTATCAGCAGCACACTATTTACTTATCATCCGCTTTGTATTGCATTGCAAAATAGCAGGAGGCTAGTTGGCTGAGCTACGCGCTAAATTGCCGTCGTCTAACCACTCCTATGAAACAAATTACCGACAAATTGAGTTCGCGTTAGAGTTGCTCCTGTTGGCAAGGTACTGAGGAAGGGCTGTGACAGATTTTGCAAGCGCATAGTAACATGCAACTACTGGACCAAAAAAATCACTCACCAGCTGCTGAGACGCACAGTGCAACGCAATCATGGCGCTTGTTGCTGTGCAGACTTCGCCCTTTCCGGGGAAAGACTTAACCGTTTCAGTGCCATAATGAAGCTTCAGACGGAACGTTTCGTCTCCGTTTGCCCACAGATAATCAGGCAGGACAATATTGTGCACCGGCACGAGTGTACTGACGATTTGTATTTTCTGGCGGGGCGTTAGTTTGCACCTCTGGATGTTTGCGTTTTTGTCCCCGGACGCAAATTTGCAGAGGATCCCTGCCGGTTGGATGGGGGAGGGGCTGTTGCTATGCAAAACATTACAGCGTGAAAGACTGTCAACTAGGTTTTAGTCCCAACTTCGCAGGCTTTTATTGCCCCACTTCATGCGCCTCTTTGGGCACTCGTCGATATACGCATAAGCCAAAAGTAAACACAATAAAATATGCAAGTGAAGAGTAGCAATAGAACCTGAGTGAGTTTCAGTAAGGAATTGGTTACTGGACTCCTGCCACATCACTGACTCGGCTTATCTTTCAACCAGCCGAAATCAACTTCTCAGGATGCTCTTCAATTATGAATGGGCATCGCCAATTTAGGCCTTGTACACAATTCATCGGATGAACATGTATAATTTTCCAAAACTCACTTTCCCTCCATTCGCGATTATGTAACATCGATATCCAATAGTTACTTAGTCACGTGTAGAAATTTTGACCTTGATTTTCTTCCCTTGTTTCCATGCCATCAGGAGCAACTGCCTATCTTAGCCAGCAATGTGATTGGATGCAGTGGGTAGAAGGGGCTTAGGTAACCCCAGCCTCTGCCGCAGGGTGGCGCTGTTGTTTGGGGGGCGCACTGTTTCACGCCCGCGCTCTTTGGTTATATGGGCCCACTGTGTTTCCGGATGTTCTGCGTCAGATCAAGAATGGCTGCGATGTTTACGTGTTGTCTAGGCTGCTGCGGAGATGGAGGATCGGGGCATATTCCCCTGAAAGAAATGCCCACTGTTCAGTTAGACACACACCACATGGGTAGGTAGTTTGTCTTTAATTTGTGTTGTGTGGAAGCAGCCGGTCTGTACAGACGCCGTGGTCGTGTCTGTGATGTGATGGTTTGTCATCACATAGCTAACCGCTAGCTGCTGTCAGTGTCGTAGCCTACTCTAAAATATGTGTCCCCGTGTGGCATGTTGTTATACTTGCTAAAATTACCTTTCCCTGTAACAGACCACCTACTATCCTTCCACTTTGTTAAATGTCGTGCAGTTTTGATGTTTAATATCAGACAGGGGAGAATCCCTCCCCTGTAATGTTACACTTCCCTGAAACAGTCATTGTGGTCGGTTTCAGGATAAACATTCACTGGAGGTGCATTCCCCTCTTTTACCCTCTACAAACTAATGCACGTGCTTTACTATTGTTAATCCTCGCGTCATTGTTGCCATTTATTTAATCTTACTCAATGAACATTTGATCTTTTCATCGTGTTTGTCGTGCAGGCACAGATGTTGTTATCGTAAAGAGTGGGCGGAGGATATGTGGCACTGGAGGTTGTCTCGCCAATGCTCCGCTGCACCAGAACAAGAGTTACTTTGAGTTCAAGATCCAGTCCACCGGTAAGCCCCTCGACTCTCAGCAGACTCCCATCCTCTCCCCCTACCTCTGTTCCCATCCTACCCCCAGACTGTCTTTCTCCAGTGCATTTTTAGAAGGGGCTATTGATTCTACCAAGCTGCAGGTTTTAGTAGCCTCACCATCTTGTGACTGCAAGGTGACTAGTTTGATTCTCCTCACTAGCTAGGAAAATCTTGAGAATCACAAGAAACATTCCCTCTCCCACCATTGACGGCCCTTTTAGTGCCCTTGAGCAAGGTGCTTAGTCTCCAGCTACAGTCATGAAGATATGCATGTGACCCTGCCTCTCACTCTTTCCGTTGCACCATAAATGAGAATGTATTCTATGAGTCTGCAGGCTCAGTTGATGAGGGTTTGATAAACTCAGTCTTGTGCTTTGTGTCTAGGTGTGTGGGGAATAGGTGTGGCCACTCAGAAAGTGAATCTTAATCAAGTGCCTTTGGGCAGAGACACAAACAGCCTAGTCCTGAGGCATGATGGGTCGGTGTACCACAACAATGAGGAGAAGAACCGTCTACCTGCCAACAGCCTTCCTCAGGAGGGTGACATTGTGGTAAGTGCAAGAATTTGCCAAACCCCTTTTAACCTGATTGCTGTTTCTAGAGCACTGTCAATCTGAGGGACAAACTGATGACCAGTTTGAAGTGATGGACAAAGTCAGGTTACAGTTATCAATGACATTAAGGACTTGAAGTAAACCAGTTTCTATTCTTTCTTAGACTCACTCATATCACTACTACTTTAGATTGGAGAAACTAGATTTATTTCATTTATGAGGACATAATCTGCAAATTATGTTTTGATTGTTGGAGTTTGAAATGAATAACAAGCTAGCCCACTAATAACACACTCTTCATGAATCTTCAGTTTTGAAATAAATTAGAACTGGTGAGCATAATTAGACAGAGGCACCAAAATTATTAATGAAGTGGAATCATATGGGCTCGCTGGTCAGTTCTGTTCAGAACAAAAAGATGGTTTAATTTGACCTGGGTGTCCAGACATTTTCTTGCAGGATGGGGGCGCTAATTATTGCTAAAATGTGCAGTGTTACCAGTGCAATCTGTACCTGTACCTGAGCTATCTCAGAGTCTTTTGTCAGACAAGAAAATTTGATTTTGACCTTAGACTCCTTTACACTAATCATCTCTTGCCATTCACATGTCTTTATCTGTGCAAAGTGGTGTTTGACAGACTGTACCCAACACAATATAAGACAAAGCTTGTTTTTTCCTGCTCTCTTCCCGAAAACATTACCACATTATTTTCTTGGTTTGTCTTTAGTTGTACTCATTTCATCACACTACATGGCCTTGCTGTAGCCAAGAGTGTAGCCAAGAGTGTCGCCAAGATAAAACATTTAATTCCCCTTGACCTCTTGCACATTTTGTTGTGCTACCAATCACATACTACTACACAGGATCTGATGTTGCTGTCCTTTGTGCCATAATCCAAGGTGAGCATTCATACAGAAGCCCAATTCAGATGTCAAAAGAATGATGTACTAATCCACAAATGGTGACTATAGAGGACATCAGGCTACGACATCATAAATCTACAGGACCATCAGACAGGCAGCACCATTCACCAGCTAAATAATCCTGGACCCACACTTAGCTATTGATCAACAACAATAACAATAAGATAAAGGGACGGCTGACACTGCTGGCTTGGAACAGCCAACTCAGCTGTTCAGAAACCAAATTGTATAAATAATTATAGACCAAAGGGACGGCTGATTCTGCTGGCTTGAAACAGCTCGCTCAGCAGATCAGAAACTGAATTGTATTAGCAAGCCAACATATCAACACTCTAAAGAATAAATATACCAGCAACCATGCTGCTAACAAACAGCCAGAGCAGCCATGCTACCTGCAAACAGTATGTCAGCTAGCATGTTACAGACAACCAAAAGCAAACAAGCCAACACATCAACATACTAAAGAATCAGTATACCAGCAGCCGTGCTTCTATTAGCAATCAAAATTCTATCAAAATTGTAGAAATGTAAGTGAATGTAATTACATGTGAATGACACTCAACTGACAGAAGTACCCAATTAAAAACAAAAAAAAGTTTTAATTTGAGTTGAAATGTCTAGGGTAAAAAATTGTTTAGCATTTAATGAATTATACAAACATCTATTGGTTGTAGTGAGGGGTTTTGAATATATGATATGATGATATAATAATATGATATGATGATATAATATGTTTTCATTTCATAATTGTTCTGATTCTGCTTTTCTTACATGGCAAATGATAATGGCTATCTTCCCTGTTTCTTAATGGGATTTTAGGAAGTACCAAGTATATTAAGTGGCTCAAAAACTAAATCACCACTTTACTGAAACTATATAGTCACTCCAGTAACAATATTCACCCCATGACATTTTGCCATTTTAAGATTTATTTGGTAATATTTTTGTCTGAGTTGTATACAGAGTAAATGTAAGATAAAATTACTGTTTTCTTTTTAGAGGCCAGTGGCTCCCTAAAATATACCCACCAGTGACAAAGAATTAAAAAGCTTTTAGTCAGACTTGAGTTTTCAGTAGGCCTGAAAACATGAGCGTGGCTTTGGTCTTGGAAATCTGGGTCCTGAACCCAGCCCACTCCTCATATTATAAATGTACTTGGCCTAGCCTCAAAAGAAGGCATTCTTGCCAAAATCAGTACTTCAGTACAGCGGAGGAGAAAAACATCTTGAAGAGAGTAGGCTAGGGAGCACTTTATAGGCATCTAAGATAAGATAAGAAATTGGGTGGGGAAATTAGTTTGTTGCAGCAGCAAAAGTAATAGAAGTCAATGGAGAAAAAGACAAGTAGCTTATAAGTAGTATATAAAAAAGCAATATAACAAATTAGCAATAAAAAATGGCAACAGTAAAAGACTATAAAACAAAGCATTAAAATGGAACTTAAACAATGTACATAATGTGCATTGAATTCACGTTAGCAGTCTGCAGAGGGCCATATAAAGTGTCTAGTGGCTTGCAGACTAGTGCAGTAAAGAGACTATGCCCTGATCAAATATATTACAGAATGTGCCTTCTGGACATGTGCATTACCAGCTGCCCCATATAACAAAGAGGAAAAGGAGAACTGTTGTCCACAAGTGTTACAGGATAATTCCTTTTTTTTTTTTTCAACCCGGGCCTTATTTTCCTAGTTTTTACTATAAAAAAAATTGTCATTTACTTTACCTGCCACTAGTTTGTAGGGAGCACTGCTTTCCAACACATACACACTAAGGGCAAACACAATCTCCAACAATTTAACTCAAAAAGGCGATTAAAAAACACGTCCTTTAACAGCAATACTAAAAACAATACAAAGATTGACAAAATTTTGAACACAGTTGTCATGATGGAAAAAACTAGGAAAATAAGGCCAGGTTAAAAAAAACAAACACAGAATTATCCTTTAAGTCGGCCAGATCTTATAAAACACTGACATATTTTTAGGAATTAGACCTCCATAGATCTGGCCTTAAGCTAGATTTAAATGGCTGTTGACTGATTGGTAGGCTGTTGCACACACCTCACTGCAGTTTTAATTCTTTGTCTTAAAAATAGTTATTACATCAAGAACAGTTTGATGTTGAGGTTTTGTTTGCTGTTAACTGCACATTTTGATTGAACTTCCTTGCTGAATGGGCAATGAAGCCATTTCCAGATGACCAGTGTAACATATTTGCAAAAGTCTTTGATAACTGAAAATGTTGTCAATAGCAATGCATGATTAAGATCTGAAGGAGAGAAAGAAAAGAAATATATGGGATTAGGCTCTATTGGAGTTGGGCTTAAAAGGAGAAGGAATCTGAATACTCCTGGAGCTGCTGCAAATGATTTACTAGACTTATTTCCCAATACATATATATATGGGCATGCATTTAGTTTATTGAATTATCTGCCAGTTGCTGGAAGCAGTGAAAGATGTTTGGTGTTCTTACGGAAATTAGTCAGCTTTCCAGGCATCCTAAGAATGTTTACATGTGTATGTATGTACCGTATAGGTTATACGTTGTTATATGTTGTATATATTGAAAAAAAAAAGCTGCTTTATCAGACTTTACAAAGTCAAAAAAAAAAGAATGTTTACAGCCACAAATTTTAAAGTGTGAAGGTATGATCATTTCAGCATACAAAAACTGGGTGATTTACTTGTTTCGTTTTCTATTTGTGTTCTCAGGGCATCACATATGACCACGTGGAGCTGAATTTGTATCTGAATGGGAAGAACATGCATTGTCCCGCTTCAGGGATCCGAGGCACTGTATACCCTGTTGTTTATGGTAAGTTCATTTGCTGACTCATCGTTGGCTTGATATACTGACTAGTCAAGCGAGGTATGTTATTCCAGGGATAATCGTTAAAACGTATTTACTCAGTTGGTTCTCACAATAATTTTTGTGAACATTATTGCCGGCCATGATCCTAACCAGTGAGCTCCATGCTCAGAAATGTCATTCAGGCTGTTACACTTTTGTTCCACTAGAGGGCAATATTTGTACATTTTCACCTAAGATCCAGTTTATATGAGCTGTAGGTTTTACTTTCCTGGGGAAATTAATAGGCTATTCCTATGGCCTATGATAACTCAGCCTCTATTGGCTGACATTAGCAAGTTTGTCTAAAAACAGATGCCAGGCAACCAAGAGTCAAGTATGTGATGTGATTAAGGTGGACAGCCTACAGCAACACAAAGGAAAATTGATTGGAAATAGACTAAATTAAATTAATATTTATTTTTAGCTTTTCCATGCAAACAGTCACTGTGGATGCTTTCATAGTCATCTTTTCCAACTTTCCAGTTTATTCTCAGTTGAGCTATACTTGTACAAGCCATCCATGTTTAAGGATCAAGAGAAACTCCTTTGTCTTTTTTATGGCTGTAAGGGTCATCAGTCCATTAGCCTCTATTGTTCATTAATGCAGTCTGAACTTTCCTGTGGGAAAGGGAACATGCTCCATTTTCACCTCTCTACCAGAGTGGTTTATTTGGAATATGTTGACTGTAAGACCCAAGTTGCTTTTGTGGAGCTCTGGGTTTATATTTTGATTTTGAACCAAACTATGACCAGCAGTGCATTATTGAATACTTATGACAGTATACTGTATATATTTTTTATTAATATAGTTGTCATTGTCATACTTCAAATTGGTTGTACCATTAGATTGCACATACGTTACCATATTTAAGTAAACTGTTAATTGAAATTTCTAAAATGGTAAACTATAATCCCCCAAATCCTGTATCTGAATGATTATTATCATGAACTATGGTAGCACAGGGAAATTGTTGTTTTAAGTCCTCTTTTGAGACAGAATGATTACTGCAGTATCTCACAACGCCCAGTATAGATCAAGTTTAATTAGATATATGACTGTCAATATAATAAACTGTCCCTCATATAAAACTAAGTGAACCCCTAGTTCAGCAGAATGTAAAATGCAGAATGTTTGCTTTAAAGCTTGTTTCACCCCGCACAGTCGCTGGGATAAAATCTGGGCCACCTCAACTTTGGCTTATCTGCAGCTCAAATCATGTTTTTCTAGTGGATGTTTCAGAGTTTTTATTGGAGGCCCACGTTTGTGTAACGGCACTCTGGTAAGGTGTGGCATACAGTTTTGGGTCAGTGATTGACTTGATTTTGAGGTGATTAGTTAACAAAGAAGCCCCAAAAACATCGGCCCGGCTGCCACCACACCTCATGTTGATAATTGGCAATCAAACAGTGCATAGTCGCTGTGCCAGGGGGGTGATTGCTGCTTGGCTTGCTGAAGACCGATTTGGATATTGAGTCAATCACTAAGCCAACCATGTATTCCAAGCCAAAGTTGAGTTAATTACATTCCAGCATTCATAGATTCCAGTATTAACAGACTGAGCAGCCTTTCAAAGAGACATTCTGATTAAAATTATTGCTGTTAGAATAGATTTGACCAGACTGTACTGACTGTGCAAGAGGCACTAAATCATTTTGTAGAATAAACAATAAAAAAAGTTCTAACTTTTTGGTATTTGACACATCATTCTTCCACTGTGTTAGAAGTTACATGATAATAAAATCGGATGTTGATTCAATATCAGAAAAAAATTCAATGCCATTTTATACATTAGACTCTCATTCAATATGTATAAAAATGCCTGAACTTGTGTTTTTGTTGTCTCTTTCCCTCCTGTTGTTCTAGTGGATGACAGTGCCATCTTAGACTGCCAATTTAGTGACTTCTACCACACAGCTCCACAAGGCTTCGAGAAGATCCTGTTTGAGCAACAGATCTTCTAAAGCAGCGCCTCGGTTCCCAGCCCTTCTCCTCTCCCAGCACCATGCATAGTCACAGCCCACACCTCATGGCACCCTCTGTGACACTATAGCTTGACCTTGATTGGATCATGTCATTATGTCTGGCTTGAATGCCTCTGTTTTGTTATCCCTGATTACTCTGTCTTTTTACTGCTGCTCTGGATTGAAGTTAGGGTATCCTTGATGGAGTGGGGATTCCTGATCACTCAGCTGTGACGGGCCTTAAGAGCGTGTGCTGATGAAAGACAGTCAAGCCATTTACTTATTACTTTGTCTCTGTAGTAATCAACCTGTATACACTGCAATATTTTTGGTTGCTGCTTAGATGTTCATCTGTGAATAGATGTTCTCTTTCGGCCAGACAGTGTTCAGGTGCAATGGTAAAATGTTCCCATTTATCAGGACCAGAAGCCATGTTTTATTGACATTGCTTTACAGTTATGTATTTGATTATGGAATCTCTAAACTTGTATGCCATACTGACATGTCAGCATAGACAGTAAAGTTATTTATATTTGTTTGATTCATAGATTTAAAGCAATATTTCTCTTTGGCATAATGTTTGTTGTTTATGGCAAACCTAGCCGTTTGTGGGTTCATGAAGGATCAGCTGTCACTATTGACGTCCCAGTCACCAACAGCATCATATCCTTTACTCACTTTTGTTTTGCCTCCTTTAACCTGAAAATACTTCTAATACATACAATTTAAAGTGGGGTAAGGTAACACTTTATCGCCCATGTTGTTTGTCATCTTTACCAAGAAATGATTTACCTGTTTCAAGTTGAAGTTGTCCAAGTTAAAAAGTGGTGGTGACGTTCCATTCCAGGGGCAGCCAATGGCAGAGGTTCATGTAGAGTTATGTTGAGGTGGTGGTGCTGGAAAATGTTTTGCCAAAGTGAAATATTGCTTTAATAGCTGACACTAATGTAAATTGTTTCAAATCGACTGAATCACTTCTACAGCCTTTTAGTTTTGATCCAACATTAGCTGTTTTTTTGTCTTTGAATATCTTTTTATGGGCTATTTATTCTGAATATCATAAAATTGGCAGAGCTAGTTTCTCTCTGATTGAAGATATTGTATGGTTCTATAATGTCAATCTGTTGTATTGTATTGGCATTGCATATCCGCTACTGAAGTGTGAAAATTACCTTTAATATTACAAATGCTTGTCTTTGTTTGCACTAATGATGTGATTGTACAAGCAAATCCAAATATTATTGTTGATTCATTAAACTTTTGTGTCTGGAGGCATCCATTTTTCAGTGTCTCTTAATTAGTGTTGTACTTCAGGTTTATTGTATAATGGTACATTGCAGGTAGGGCCTAATTGTCACCATTATTATGCGCAGAGATGATGATTAGGGTGCACAGTTTTGACATCTGTGAAACAGACCGTCTCTGTCATGCCCAACTAATCATAGATGCATTTATTATGAGTGCGTCGAGGATCCCATGTAAATGAGGACAGCCCGTGCAGGAGGTATGCATAACCCCTCCTCTCACTCTGCGATCTGTTACGTCCTCCCCCCTCCCCGGACCCAGCAGCATAGGAGCTGCCGTGCCTCGTCTTTCACGGAGATCCCGACAGCCGGAGTAATAGAGAAACCCTGTACAGCCATGGCAGAAAACGCCGGCTTGGAAAACCACCGCATCAAGAGCTTTAAAAACAAAGGACGCGATGTCGAGGTAAGACTGTGGCTAAATGCGATGGTAAATATACGACTCGAATTGGTTTTACGTAGAAAACGGCAGTCTTGTCAGGCCTCGTTGGGGAGCCTGGCCCCGGCTGTAACTGCCTAGCTACTAGCTCAGGGTTAGCTAATGTTAGCTATCGTGGAGAGTTCGCCATCAAAAGTCGCCATTGGCCTACATACAATAAGCCTTAACGTTAATTATACGATCGTTTTGAGTGCTACGCCATTGGCACCCGCGGTTGATCAGTGGCTCATAATCTGTCTTTTAAATAACTATCCAACCCCAAAACTGAATCGTCGAAATTGATGGAATTAAGGGCAGGCGATATTGCTGTCACTGCCAGCTAACTGCTAGTTAGCTAGCCGGTGAGCTAACGTCAGATGTTAGATATAGACCGGTCGCTAGCGAGGCAGGGCCCATGGTGAGCATCATTAAGCTTGATGATTGTTCTGTCTAGCTATCTGATGTTAATTAACAGTACCCTGTTACGATAGACACATGTAACATCATTTGGTAACAAATCAGTTGAGATTAAATAGCTTGGTTGGTCCATGTCCAGCCAACCCAAACCTTGCCCCTCCTTGTTGAGCTAGCCAGAGCTGCTAACGCTAGCTAATTAGCCAAGCTAGTAACGAGCTAACTGGCAGTGATGCCGTGACCTTAATTTTACGGTCTGTATGGATGTGACGAGTGACAAATGTTTCGCTAAATGCAGTGAAAGTCACGCGTCTCTGTAGTGTGGTTATATATTCCATATATGATAACATGGCTAACATTAACTAGCTAGTACCAGTGTTGACTGTAGCGGTAACTTGTCTGACGTTATATTTCATTAATCTCTGCAGGTCCAGGCCTAAAGTTAACCACTGTTCCAAATGGATAATCATATGTATTATCATACATACATTATCAAAACAACTTATAGGTGTAAGGTTATATGTGGTAGATGTCGACAGGTTATTTTATTGATTAGCTACAGACAGATCTATCAGAAACTCCAGGTATTGCCGCATCCTTCAAATTAAAAGTATAATTTAATATATGTGGCAATACTTCACGGATATGATCACGAGCATGATGTCCAAAGCATTTGGCAAAGGGATGTATAAGTACAAGCCAATAAATATACGTGAAGAGAATGGCGATGTTATATTGGGATCAAGACAGTCGTTATAATAACAAATCTCTTGAGTTGTTTGGATTATGTATCTATGTCTGAATTAATTTGTAAATGCGCATCTGCCCAAGTTTAATTTACGGCAAAAGGGTTTACCGGCAAATAGACACTCGCTTGTGTTGCACTGTTCTGATGTATAGATAATCCAGAGATGGTCCTTGGATAAATGTATGTCCGACAATGTGTCTTCTTATTCCGCACTGTGATGAGTGGAGTTTCACCATCAACTGTCCAAAAAACACAGATTGATGACCCACTGGTGGTTGTTTTGAAACGGAGAGGCAGTGTGACAAGCACATGGCTACTACTATGACAGACAGACATAGCCAAGTGCATTCCTGATGCTATTTCAGGCATCTTGGAGGTCTCACTTGGGTTTTCTCAAGAGCCTCTACACGAATTCGCGTTTTCCGAAGTGAGTGACACCGACTAAAGCAGGAAAGTTGCCACTTTGGGTTTTAGCCTATGTAGGTCAGCAAATCTTAAGACATAACAGATTGCTGTGGATTTTTGACACTAGGAACAGATTTGAGTGTGCCGAGCAGGAAAGTCTCAGATGATTCATGCACTGCTGCCTTGGCTCCTTCTTTGTTGTCTTCCTGGACATCATGTGGATGGGTTGTGATAGGTCACATGTCTTTATTTGCTTTTAGTGGTGCAGGTAATTGGACTTACCTATTCTTGTCAGGCATTGTTTTGATGTTTTGGTTCAGAGTGTTAACTGCTATGCCACTGTGGTCATGTTGTTTTTCTAAGCATGTAGTCTTTGTAATGTTGTAGGCACAGTCCATGGTCTGGGTACGGCAACCAGTAGGTCTTGGAAAATTAAGCCTATTTAAGTAGGTTACATTAATTCTGGCTGAACAGTTAGTCTGGATCATTGTGTGTTGATGTCTTGCTATTGGAGAAGGGACCTTTGCACATTCTTCTGGTCAGTGAGACAGCATGACTGTGTTCATCTGCAGCAGTTGGGAGACACATCTCTGCTCCTCACTCAGCTTCCTGAGTTAGTTATGACTGGCCCAGATTACGTAAGAGGCTATTTAGGAAGGCAATATGAACTGCTGCAAACAGTCACAAGATCTGAGACCATCTCAAACTGTTCTGGATGGACTGGAAACCCAGCAGACACACAAACACAGCAATTAGGCAAAATATTTTCTCACTTGTGCTGTTTTTCATCCCTGTCACTAGCCCATAGCTTTCTTACACCAAGTTGTTGTGTTGTTTCATATGCAAAACCAGGATTCTATACAAATTTACACTTGAGTTGGTGCTGTTGTTACAGTCAAATTAATCTGCTTACATGATATTATTCATGTATGCTAATTTAATATGGTTACTTTGGATTTAAGATACTGTGTAATGGCTTAGAGCTAGATACTGTTGTATCTTGCCACTCTTTTCAATGCAGTGTGATTTTTATTTTTTTAATTTATTTTATAGACACTGCTTTTTATTTTTCTATCATTTCACAGCAGCAAACTGAACTATAAGAACATCGGTATTACATCTTTGTCACACTTATGGTGCCTTTCCTGGAAAAAGTGTAACTATATGTAGTTGTAAATATACCATGACCTGTCTTAAGTCTGAAGTTTTTTTTGGCTGTGACACTCCTAGAGGTCACCGTGAGGTGAGAGAAACTATGTGGTTTAGATGACAATGGCGGGAAAAGGGGGAGGGTCACATTCAAGAGTTTATGTGAGAATGCAAGTGGGCTCAAATGAAACACAAATTTAGTAACATGATTATTGAATCAAGTTTAGAATTTTTTGATTTTCTTTAAATCAGGAGATATAATTGAAAGTTTTCCCCAAGAATTTGTCCTCCATCCTGTTATAAGAGGTCAAGACAAATGTTTTTTTATAAAATTGTTTCTCCTTTTATTTACTCTGTATTCCTTTGTTACAGACTATGAGAAGACATCGAAATGAGGTGACAGTTGAACTGAGAAAGGTGAGAAAAGATCTAGCATCTGTCTACACACACACACACACACACACACACACACATACACTGGACCTGGGTCAAAGAGTATCAACCTGCTTCAAGTTCCAGACAGGTGGGGTTTAACACATCAGGACAATTCAGATAATGCCAGCTGAGTTTCATATACTTTTCTGTGATTGTCTCTAGTACTGATTGTCTCATGTGGCAGACCCCACCCATCTAATACTCCAACTTCAAACAAACACCAACACCTATTTGCACTATTTCAGCTAAGTTTGGGACACACACACTAAAACCTGGATGAAAATATAGTCCAGCGTTGCAGGCCTGCCTATTTTCTACGTACAGTGGAGTGGACTGATGGGAAGTTCTCAGATACTTATCTTGAGGCAGATTGAATAGATTCAATTTGGTTGAATAGATCATTCACATCGCAGCTATTGTCACAATTCATGCTCAGAATCCTCATCTTAATATTACATGCTAGAAACTTAACGGTCAAGTCAGCGGTCAGTAGCTGCTGTGCACTTTCGGCCTTCCGCATTCATCGTTAGATCTCATAAATTTCATGTGTACAACAGACACCCAGGCTACTGTTACAGTGCTTTTCTCTGTTAAGTTATAAGTTCGTTTTTTTCCCTCGTCTCTCTTTCACATGCATGCGCACACAAGGCCGCACACATACTTCTCTGCTTCTCCAGCAGGCATTTTCACTCAGCTGCAAACATGGGTTCAGTTTCTCACCGGGCGTGCAGAATGATCTGTCTCCTAACCTCAGGGTAACCCTTAGGGTCAAGAGGTTAAGAGCGGTGTTTTCACTGCCTGTTCACTGCTCCAACCCTCCCCTCTGTGCCCTCAGTCATGGTTGACCTCTGTCCTGCCCACTGTAACCCCTCACCACTGACCTGGATTATTGATGCAGCTTTGTCTGGGGCCTATAGACTTCTAAATGTACTGTGCTCCATATCAGCCTAAATTATGCTGCTTGAGTTGTAAAATATATCAGTTACAGCCGAGAGGGCATTCATTACTGTAATTATGGGTATACTGGTGATGCAACTAGGTACAAGGTGCAGTTGAGAAAACAGCATATTCTTCGGTTTTATGGCTTTTATACATTAGTAACCAATGCATGTGCATTGACATTATTGTGTTTTTGTGTGGGGGTGGTGGTATTAGTGATGGTACAATTTTCTACCAACGTTGATGTAGTTAAACAATACTCCACCTAAAAACAAAATTCACACTTGATATTACTAGAATTTTGAACAGTTTAATCACGATTTGTGTCTGCAAACAAGTCTCCAAACCAGACAGAACTGAGCCTAGACTTTAGCCTGTGATGTGACACTTCAGAGCTGCTCCATTGACATTCACTTGGAGACAGCCTTTGTGGACACTGTGACAGCACCCGGTGGGATATTTCTGGGGATATTAGTACATTATCTGGGTCAGAGCTGCTAGCTAAAGCTCACTCGGAAAAAGAAGCTGAAAAATTCCACATAGGCCACATAGTCAATCTCAAATAGACCATCAGTGGAGCAGCTTCTGCAGGTGGTGTTTGATGACATCAGATTTAGCACCTTGATTCTTGTGGGTGAGATGGATGTCCATCTTCATGCACTGAGTACTGTCCAAGATCATAGGAATAAGTCAGGGTCTTTGCGGACGTTGAAAAATATTAAATCATATATTCTAAATTTCAATCCTTAAAAGGTCTTGAATACAGTTAAATGCAGCATTTTAAGTCTTAAATTAGGTTTTAGAGGTCTTAAAACGTTGCAGTTTCTTGGTGGTGTTTTTTGTCCTGAGAAATAAGCCCAGTCATGCCAACCTATGTTCTGCTGATAAGTCTGAAGTTGTTTTAATTTTCTCATTTATTTAAACTGCAAAACTGGTCTTATTTTTCATTCTAACTAGTATTAAAAAGTCTGCAATTTAATATCATGAAACTTGCTGACACAGGTAGGCTTCCCCTTTTAATGACTAGAGGAACACTGAGTTGGAGGCTGATTTAGGTTTGTGTGACAACCCACCTTAGGTCTCTTTTGTGTGTGTGTGTGTGTGCGTGTGTGTCCCAATGCCCCCTCGGCTTATTGAAGGACAAATTTTGTGCACATGCTTATTGGCTTTTGCTGAGTTGTTATCAGACGGAGTAGTTCCTCCGTAGTCTTCTGGAATAGGGAGGGTGTGTGTAGGTAGTGGAAGGTGAAGGTGCCCCCTGGTTCTGACTGGGAGCCAGACAAAACGACAGTGATTGAGGAGTACCTCTGCACTGCTGCCAAGCCAATGTTCTGTAAAAACCTGTGGCTGTTGGCAGTCCAACACAGGGTAAATTATCTTGGAAACTCCACAAACTATACAAGAAATCAGACAGAGCATGACAACATCACAACTTGATTTTGGGCTGTCTGAGCTGGTGATTCTTGGGACATTTGGGGAAAGTTTGCTGAGAATACTGGCAAAGTTTGCATACAACACAGTCTTCAGCAGAGTTTGGTAGTGCACAGACACAGCCAGGGGAAAAAAGATAGAGCGTCAGTGCCGTTTAGTGCTGAGGTGGTCTCGGGTCTAGCACATTCCATTCTGCTAGAACAGAGCAGAGTGAAGCACTGCGCTGGCTGATTAGTCATCAGTGACGCACGTCAGCACGATGCACAGGAATGTAGGCCAAAGGAATCTCCTCCTACCACTGACTCACATGCCCTGTGAACTGATTGTGTGTGTGTGTGTGTGTGTGTCTGTCTGTACGTACGTACGTACGTACGTGCGCGTGTGCATAATGCAGCTGCCTTTGATATCCTACTTAACATCAACCCGTGTGTCTCTTTATCCCACCTCTTTCCTTTCCTCCTCTGCTCAGCTGTGTGGCTATGCTTGCTTGGAGGTGGGTTGGGGATGGGTGAAATGTGATGCGAGTTTAGGGAGGATGTAGGTGCAGGGTCCTCCAAAAATCTGGGTACCGTAGGTGTATGACTGTTTGCCTCGTGGTTAAGCCTGCAGGCATATTTCTTTGGCTAACGCACTTAAATTGGGATTTCTAACATCTAGGCTATCCTCCAAAAAGTAAAAGTTTGATTCTGCAAATGGAAAAAAAAAAGTTTTTGAGGTAGGCCTAGATTCACTGTTACTTTAAGAATTCATGAATGCATTAATGAACTCTTTCATCTCTTCCCCTCCTTGCTTTTCTGTCTTTTTTTCCTCTGTCAGAACAAACGAGACGAACATCTACTGAAGAAGAGAAATGTCCCACAGGAGGAGAGTCTGGAGGACTCTGATGTCGACTCAGACTTCAAAGGAGTAAGTGTGTGGGCGTGTGTGGGTATGTGTGAGAGAGATAGATGCAGCGAGACTTTAACTGTCTGGATAAGAGGTCAGCAGGGTGACAATCAAGTGGGCAGTGGTTATGCGTTTCAAAATCATGTTAAAAGTGTGTGTGATACAGCAGAAATATTGGCTGAACAGGTTCAGGGTAGGGCTGCACGATATTGGAAAAAACTGACATTGCGATATCTTTTTATTCTGCGATATATATATATTGCTATATGAAAAAATACAGGAAATTTTACCAGATACATGCAGTGTGTTATTCATGTACAGATATACAATTAGCAATCATAATTTTCATCATTTGGGTACTTTAAAAGTATATCCTCTTCTAACAAAACAAACCCCCTTCCTACTTCTACCACACTCTGCCACCCCTCCAGAAATCAGCTTGGACTCCTCCACTACAAGGAGTGGAGAGAGAACAGGTGGAGAGGTATTTGGGAAAAACCACACATGTTTCTTAATAAACTTTACAAATGGACTTGTGTGTCACAGTTGTGTTATTTACATGTAATCTACCATTTCTAACAATGTTCAAATGTATGCTTAATCTGCGTGGTGGAAGATAAACAGGCCTCTGAGCGCAGCTGAGGATGGTAAAACTCTCAAACTCAAGCAACAGATTTATCTATATGCCAGCAAGATGTAAGTACAGATAGATCTGGATACTGCAAGTTTTGTGTGTGTGTATTAAGCGTTTCTTACATTAGGGCACGGACCAGCCCCGTGACAGTAACTTTTTAACTTTTAACCAGCACCGGGACGAGGTGCCGCTGATAACGGGAATACACGCACACTCAAAAGCCGCCTCACATAACTGAACGCCTGCCTCTAGCATCCAGGCGACATTATCTGTGGCAGTAGCCGCGTTGCATACATGTTTACAGGCGGGTGATACGCAGACTCTGTATGCACAGCGTTCAGTTCGCTATGTGCTCTGGTGAAGGGGTGCACTTGATCAGTTTGTCAAACAACCAAAACAGGCACCGCTCATTTTCAGGTTGTGGTAGGCGACTAGTGGGGCCTGCTTTGGTTGTTTTATAAATCGATGAAGTGCACCCCTTCACCAGAGCACATTGGGAACTGATCAAACTCTGTGTACCCAAGAACCCTTAAATCGGACTAAATTACGTAATATAAGACAGACTTTTCTTGTAGATTAGTCATGGAAAATTAGAACCTTGCGAATTTTCCTTTTGTATCAAGCAGCAAAAAAGTTGTAGCATGATGTGTTTGAGTTAATTTGCCTTACTTGACATTGCGCATCCTGCAGTGTGACTATTGCACATGCACACATCGCGATGTCGATGCTGAAACGATATATCGTGCAGCTCTAGTTCAGGGAGGATAAAAGATTTATTTATTTTTTCTTGCAAATAAAGGCATTTACTATACAAATTGGACAGGAATTTCAGAGTGCATTTTCATTTACTTTTCGTGATTTGAATAAAGTTGGCAGAGAAACCTTTCATTCTACCACATCGATGGAAGAGTTGGGATAAACAAAGTTTCGGTTTACATAAACTTGTTGCCCAATAGATTAATCAGGAGGTCTTAGCCTCGCAGATGCTGAACTCTACAGAGAAGAATGTGGAAAGCATTCTCTCTTGCTGCAGTACGTCATTTGAATGTTCCCTCTGGTCTCTCCAGAGGGAACATTCGGTGACGTGATGTATATGGGCAGCTCATGGCGATATAGTGAGCGAAATGTGCTTCTCTCTAAAAGCCCCTTGACTTCTCTGACTGACGGCCTTTCAGTAGCTTAATGAAATGATGAGGAATGGCCTGCAAAACAAGCCAATGTATTATGTGTGCTAATGATGAATTGGCTTGGCAGTCTCAATCTGTGAGCTAACAGGGCTGTAGCAGCATTAGCAAGAACAAAAATGTGCCATTTTAAAAACACATCCAAGCCACTTCATCTAGCCTTATCGTTTCCTCTTTGTGTTAAGTCAGCTGGGGCCTATAATTGACAGTTGGGAGTGATGGTTATTCTCCTTTCATGATTTACTATGCTTAATCAATTTTAACAATGCTAACATCCCAACCCCCCCTCTCTCTCTCTGTGCAGCAAAATGTTACGCTTGATGCCATCTTACAGGTAAGGCTCAACATCATGGCAAATCTTTGTGATGCTTTTTCACATCTACCACCACTAGCCCCCTACTGTGGATTAATTATGTTGTAACATGTCCTCTGGCCTTTTCCCTCTCTCACCGAAGAACGCCACCAGTGATAACGCAGTTGTCCAGCTCAGTGCCGTACAGGCTGCCAGGTGAGGGAGTCATAAACGCATACACACACAGAAACACGCTTGCCAATTTTGTTTCTATTTAAAGGTCTTGACATTTCTTTTCCACTGTTTGTCAGAAAACTCCTCTCGAGTGACAGAAACCCCCCCATCGATGACTTGATAAAATCTGGGATCCTGCCCATTCTAGTCAAATGTCTGGAGAGGGATGACAAGTAAGTCCACTTCCAAACCACTTCCTGATTGCCTCCAGTGTTACGACTGTGTCTCAGAAGAGATGAACTGACTCAAAGTGGTAGTCGATAGACCAAAAGCCGCTGTGCAGTATGTCATGGATTCTAGACATTGCAGCATCAAGTCTACGCATGAACCGAGGCTTTGTGTGCACGAGGGTGTTCGTCCCCTGCTGTGACACACGTGAGAGTGTGGGGGTGGGGCACGGGGCAGTTGGCTGGTCCCCTCGTTCTGGGCCAAGCCAAATAAAACAGCATTCCTGTCTCTCGGAGTTCCCCTATTCCCAGGACCTTGTGTTCAGCGAGGGGGGAGAGGGAATAGTCGGGGTGGAAGAACTTGGGGAGTTGTAAGGATTTTACCATGGCAACCCATGACGGATGGTGTCATGTTAAAATGGTATACTGGCTTAATTTTTGAAAATTAATGATATTTTTGAGAACATGCTAAACGCCAGGAAACGCACTGTAACTCATGGGCTCCTGCATTCATCAAGAGAACATAAATACCTCTCTAGGTGGCAGCAGCATTACAGCATACAGCCAGCGCAGCCCTGTGGCATTGTGAAGTACGAAATTGCAATGACACATGCTGCATCAAAATGTTTCATAACAGTGAGTATCGTTTTGTGTGAACAAGAGCAGAAAAAGTGTGCCATGCTTTTCTGAGTTCTTCACTTTCACGGTAAGGGTTAGCGCTCCCCAGAAATAAAAAAGCAATACATCCTTGCACTACAGCTCTGGTCAGCAAGCCTTTCATAGTATATTAGTTTGGCCATCAGGTACTTGGCAGAGTATGGCTGCTGCTGAATTCTACCATGACCAACCCTTTTTACGTATGGCTCTGCAGCCACCAGTGAGTCTATAATTCTATCTTAAAAAATCTGGTAATATTTATTTTATTTTATTTTATTTTATTTTATTTTATTTATCCTTTATTTAGCCAGGAAGGTCCCATTGAGATACAGGATCTCTTCTTCCAGGGAGTCCTGGTCAAGATGGCAGCTTGACTGATAAAGCTAAATCTATGAGTGATTTCTTCCCCCAGCAAAGTTTACGTATCTTACTTAAAACAAATCGGAGTTAAAGCAGCAGTGTTGCGTTTATAGGTACATTATTTACTCAGTTTAGGCATGGACACTGTGTGTTTGGCTTACTTACTAACGTTGGCTCATCAGCCGGCTGGCACACAGCAGGTGCTGCTTGTGGCACACGAAAACTGCGAATACTGGAAAATTCCACAACCCAGAAATGGACATACTTTTAATAGCTTCCAAGTGGTTTTTGGTCATGCAAAGGAAATTATTTTGTCACAGAATATTTACTTACATTGCAAATTCTTCTATTTATTTATTCTGCACCTCATTTATAATAGCAGAGGGATGACTTGGCTTAACATATTGACAGTGCCACCTAGAGATGTTCTGTCAGTGAATGCATGGTCCTGGGTTACAGTCAGGTCAGAAAACTAACTCTTATGCCCACAGGCCTCCACAGTGGCTGGTAATCACAACAAGCAACAGACCCTCTTACTATTTTACTTCCCAGCTAAAGCTTAAGAATGGAGCAGGACTTCCAAATGATGGTTGGTTGCCTGCTGGAGTGTTTGATAGGGTAGACAGACTTACCACCCATAGCCAAAATTACCAGCATTTGGCTGGTGGGTGGTGTGAACATTGCACCCTGGGGAGCGTGTGATTTCTAATATTTTGTGTTACCTCAAGAACAAAATTATTTTGTTTCTATAGTCTTCCCCTTTAAGCACAGCTACAGTATATTTTTCCCTGAGAAAAATACTTATTCATGAAAGTTCCACCGGTTGCAAGGCACAAGACCCTGTGCGTTGATGAGCAATGATGCTTCTTCTGATTAAAATAGGTTGGAGGTACATCGCTCCACAAATGTTTTGCAAAGCCCTTTTCGAACTGCAAGCCCAAAGGCAGTCAAGTAGATTAGCTGCTTAGAGGAAAGAGATATAGTAGTCAGTCTACTATTAGTCAGTCTAATAGTCAGTCTTGAAGAGATTGCAGTGGCAGCCGCAGTAAGGGGGTGAGGGTGGGATTGCTTTTCACCAGGATTCTTTCATTCCCTCCCCCTGTCCCACTCTTGAACCCTTGAAATTGGTTTCTCCCTTCAACTTGTTCACATTTTCTCTCTAACTGGTTCTGCCTTCCCTCTCCTGCAGCCCCTCCCTCCAGTTTGAGGCAGCCTGGGCTCTGACCAACATTGCCTCTGGGACGTCGGCGCAGACTCAGGCTGTGGTTAAATCCAGTAAGTTGACCCTGCGCCCCGTCTGTTCCGCTGTTATCCCTGCGGTCTGTTTGTGTATTGTCTGCGAATCATTGAGCCAACATGTTTATTTGTTTTTCCCTCAATGGGGCATGATCATTTATACAGTCACACAGTGATGTCATCATCACATCATGCCTCACAACACCTCTTAGCTGTTGTAAAAGCATGGCATTGAGTGGCTTATTGCTTTTTACAAAATGGCGGAAACAGACTGCTGTATTTATAAAAAAAAATAAAAATAAAAAAAAAGCAAATGTTCAATAAATCCTATTAATCAATAATAGTTCAAATATAAACGATGAAATAAAAAAATAAAATAATTAAATGTTGCTCTTCCATCATGAATTATATCTCTTGAAGAGTAGTTAAACAAAGTTGTTGCCAAGCAACACATGAGCGCCAGTATATGGGTTATTTTTGCTTGGCTAATATTTAGATTAAGCATTATTTAGACTAACTGTTAAGCAAGTGAACTGTAATGGAGTCATGAGTTTATGTTTATTGGATACTTTACACTGGTTTTGAATGTGACTTAGCCAATCAGAACTGAAGACTATTTGTTTTATCATGTCACACTGGGCATGTTGTTGAAGTGTTGACGTTTCTGTGTAGATGCAGTTCCCTTGTTCCTGCGGCTGCTCCACTCTCCCCACCAGAACGTATGTGAACAGGCCGTATGGGCTTTAGGAAACATTATAGGTGAGTAACGTCCTCAGTTAGACGTGTGTGTGTGTGTATACTGCTTGTGTGTAACTATACAGAGTAATGTTGACCTCTGCCCCTTGCCTGCCCAGGCGACGGTCCGCAGTGCAGGGACTACGTCATCTCCCTGGGCGTGGTCAAGCCCCTGCTCTCCTTCATCAACCCCTCAATCCCCATCACCTTCCTCCGCAACGTCACTTGGGTCATTGTGAACCTCTGCCGCAACAAGGACCCACCACCGCCCATGGAGACTGTACAAGAGGTGGGACAGTAGTGTGTGTGTGTGCATGTGCCAGACAGATGGCCCTGTTGATTTGCAGTTGACTCTGTGACAGCAGGCTGAGTCACACAGAGTTTTTTCTGCTTCCTCTTCAGCAGCCAAATCAGCCTCATCACCCTGGGGAATGTCTAGATATAAAGCACTCAAGGCGACATTTGAAGTCTGGTTTTGACAGCTCTTCCTCCTTGTTTTTTCTCCTTTCATTCTGCCTCATTTCTGCTTCCATCCCTCTGTCTATTCCTCTGCCTACATCCCACCCACTCACTACCTACTTCTCTCTCTCTCTCCTTCCCCCTCTCTCTCTCTGTCTCTCTCTCTTACAGATTTTGCCCGCCCTCTGTGTGCTAATATACCACACCGATATAAATGTAAGTATCAAAGCAAAGAGAGATTATCACGATCATTTACAATTTGGTAATTTCTGTAGTCATGAAAGGATAACACTGGTGTAATTTTAGTCTGTTTTCGTAATTGCTATTATTGCCCATAAAGAGTCTAAACCCATTGATGTATTTGCCACAGCGATGAGCTACTACTGCCTGTTCTACTGCAGGTTTGCCCTACCTCCCAGAAGTCATAGGCTCCCATTGTTTTCAAAAATAAATTAAAAACCGCTTGCAGAGACATACTAGTTCCTTGACTAATGTAATGCATAAACAAAAACATTACAGTTTTCTGCAGGCAGCACGGCAGTTTTGTTGTTTAGCAGTTCCTTCTAAGAAGTAACAGTAAATGCATTATACATTGACAGTAGTACATGGTGCTAAAGGTTTGTGTGTGTGTGTTTAGATCCTAGTAGACACGGTGTGGGCTCTGTCCTATCTGACGGACGGCGGCAACGAGCAGATCCAGATGGTCATCGATTCTGGTGTTGTCCCGTTTCTTGTGCCTCTCCTCAGCCACCAGGAGGTCAAAGTTCAGGTCAGACTTTGTTGTATGAAACCATTTAATTAGCTTATGCCTTTTGGCTGCAGCAAGGTGATTATTTATTACCAATTTACTAATTTGAAGTTTTCCATTGTCCTGTTGTTGGTGGCTACTTGTTCCTCTTGCCACCCTGCAGACAGCGGCTCTGAGGGCAGTCGGGAACATTGTGACAGGGACAGACGAACAGACACAGGTTGTGCTCAACTGTGATGTCCTGTCGCACTTCCCCAACCTGCTTACACACCCCAAGGAAAAGATCAACAAGGTAACACAATTACTATCATATACCCCACCGCCTCAGGCCATAGGACTATTGGACCTTTATCTCACTGTCTCACTTGTCTGTGATTGGTTGATTCTCTATAGTGCCTGGTTTTGACCATATCTGATTGCTCTGTTTTTGTAGGAAGCCGTCTGGTTCCTGTCCAACATTACAGCTGGGAACCAGCAGCAGGTCCAAGCTGTGATCGATGCTGGACTGATCCCCATGATCATTCACCAACTGGCCAAGGTGTGTGTATGAGTTTGTGTGTGATGGAAGGAGAGAAAGAGAAAACATATTTCCTTGAGCTTGTGCCCATTTCTTTGTGGACATTCTTTTTGTGCACATATATTTTTCTCACTGCTGCCTAAATAGTAATAGAGGGCGAGGTGAGGTGAATGAATTTTCTTAGTGTAATTTCTATAGTGACCGGTCATCCTACAGTTGACCTGACTGTGTTTGACATACTTTCAACACAAGACAGGTTTGTCACTAATAATCTAATACTCTCAAACTCAATTTTGAGCTTTCTCAACGGATGGTACCAGTGTCTTAACTAATCAGTTGCAATGGCAGAATGTAGGCCTAGATATAAATTCTCTGTATTCAGTTGCATTCACACATTCTATGTTTTGTAGCCGGTGAAACAACACAATTCCGACGCGGAAGCTGAGCACAAAGGTGGCCTCGATCTTCTGTGTGCTTTGGGATTACGGTGATGTAGAAAAGACTTGCCTATGTGTCCACACATTAGTGACAGCCTGTCTCTCTGCAGGGCGACTTTGGCACTCAAAAGGAGGCTGCGTGGGCCATCAGCAACCTCACCATCAGTGGGAGGAAAGACCAGGTGAGCTGGGCTTTGGGACCAACACAAGGCTGTGGCAATCTGCTGCTTGTTCCTCAATAGCTTTACGGCCATGATGTGTTTATGGGCTTTTGTTTTATTGAAATTGGCCGATAGTACAGTAGAAGGTTGTTCATTCAAATTTCTGAAACCTGACCTAATGCATGACATGGCTACGCAATTAATCCTGTGTAATCGTTTGTTAAAATTTTAGTTTCCACTACTAATAATGTCCGTTTTTAAATAGTCAAGATGTTTATGTAACATAAAAATGCAGAAAAATAGTTTTGTCAAATCATAAAGGTGTGATCATTATTAATAATTATAATCACAATATTTACAGTTGGAACAATTGGAAAAAACATTTTATCTACAATCATGCAGCCATAGGCATTCCCCAAATGGGCAAATTGGGGAAAAAATTGACAAGCAAAACTGTTTTATTAATTGTGTGCAATTTTGAACATCATTGATACACTTAAAGAATGTATAAGACTATACAGTTTTCACAATGCAATTAATGTTTAATCGTACAATACTGCATAATTTCAATAGTATACTGTATGTTTAGAGGTGTTAGAACCATTTCTTTTGAAGAAACAGAACTACCACTACGCCCTTTTCTTCAAGGATTCAGCTAAGCGATGTTTTGTATAGTTATTAAATCATTGTGACTGAAGATCAAGGACATTTTCCACATTTGTAACCATGTACCTATGTTGTAATCAAGTATGGATGTGGTGTGTATGTGTGGGTTTGTGTAGGTGGAGTTCCTGGTTGAGCAGAATGTGATCCCTCCGTTCTGCAACCTGCTGTCGGTGAAGGACTCCCAGGTGGTGCAGGTCGTCCTGGACGGCCTGAAGAACGTGCTCATCATGGCCGGAGACGAGGCCAGCACTATCGCTGAGATCATAGAGGAGTGCGGAGGTCTGTATCTGAAATTGAGTTTGTTAGAGATGGACATGAATGACATTAAATCTTTTGTGAAATCAGAGCGCATGTTTGGCTTTTAAACAAGTTATTTGTACAATAGTTTGTTGGATTACTGTAACTTCTTTTAATTTCTTTTACTGTCAAATTCACCCTTAATTTCTACCCTATTTGCCACCTTGCTCTTAATGGGTACAAGATTTACTCCATCTGGTACAAATGAATCATTATGACTGCTTTATTCATTCATCTTCATCTGTTACTGTTACTCTAACTGGTTAGAATGATTATTTAAAGCTATTTGAAAGTTGTCATTGGAAAATGTGACGCAATTTTGTGAGGACTAGAAGATGTAAGATGTGTAGATGAGAAGTAAAAGTATTATCTGCTTTAGGTGATGCAGAAACGGGTATAGATGACGGATCTGTTTTATATATAGGTGTTACTCTTGAATCTACAACAGAACTTATATTGCAGTAGTGGAATTTCTATCAAATTATAGCATTTATATATCACTTGGGCCTACTTTAGTCTTCTGTTCACTTAACATTCATGTCGCTCTGGATTGTTTTCCACCTCTTTTCCTTCTGGGCAAATGAGTGCATGCTTTCATAGCCTATTGAGCAGTAAGGCACATTGTATTAAATGGGGAATAGATCAACTGTTTGCTTGGTCAATTAGATAAGGTCTATTAGATTAGATTAAATTGTGTAATCGATCGAGCTGTGGAAGTTAATGAACAAGCCCGTTCCCAGTACTCATACATTTGTCAATGATGAAGGAAGTGTTGTGTCTGAACTTCATTTTGTCGTCTTTCCAACTCACTGCAGGTCTGGAGAAGATAGAAAATCTGCAGCAGCATGAGAATGAGGATATCTACAAACTAGCCTTTGAGATTATTGACCAGTACTTCTCAGGAGATGATGTAAGTTTGCCTACATTCATAGACTCATTGAGTGTTTTTCCTATACAGATAACAGTTGGCTTATCCTGCCATGATCTCACCATGTGTCTCCTTTCCCTTTTCAGATTGATGAAGATCCAAGCTTGATCCCCGAAGCCACTCAAGGAGGGACCTTCAACTTCGATCCGGCTTCCAACATGCAAACAAAGGAGTTTAATTTCTAAAAGCCAGGATGTGTTTGGTTCAACCAGCTGCACGGGTACTCTGTAATCACCCCAGACATTCATCCATCTCTCCTCCAACCTGGCAACCTGGTACCGAAGGATTTACTTCAAGCATCACTTCAACATGGAAACTCACTATTGAAGGATTTACCCACCCCACCTCTGCACTGCGGGGTGTTTGTGAAATGGTCATCCTTCACGAAATATGGCAACCCTACATAGGAGTCCTGGTCATTCGTTAAGCACCATCACAACTGGCAACCTGCATCCGGAGGATTGCCAGCATTTTTTGCCAGTGCTTCTAAATATCACATGAAATTCGAACCAGAAGGAAGAAAAGCCTTCGTGGCAAGTTTTTAATTGCCAAATGTCAGTCTTCACAATGACAAAACACAAGCACATTTTCAGACACAAAACATACACACACACACACACTGTTTGACACCTAGAATTTGTGTGCATACTTCTGTTAGAAGCATCATATCACTTATGGGGGAAGAAATACTGCTGTTTGTTTGTGGTTTATTTTTGTGCTTTCCCTCCCCTGGATTGTCCTCTGGTGTTACTTCACCCACACGTGCACGCACACTCACATACAATTCTACGCACACACACACACACACACACTCTTAGTCACACAGATACCAGATGGCCGGGCAACCCAATAACCCTCTCTCACCCAGTTTAAAGAGTTAATCCCAGAGCTAAGCCATGAACTACCACGGACCCCCACTGCCCTCCCAGGACCGTCCTGGGATAGGTGGAGGGGTGAAAGGGCTCTACGGCAAAAAGAGGATTCCGTGGCAGACTGACTGACGGGACTTCTGACTCAATGACGTCACTTTTTTTGTGTGACCTCTGTTCTCAAACTTAATGATGTTTATTTCAAAAAAGATCATCAAAAATGTGAAGAAAAATGCCATATACATTTTTTTTTTTTCAACACACAACTGTAAATTTTATTTTTTTTTGCTCTAATTAAGCAGAGCAAGAACAAAGTTTGCTTTTACGGATGTGGAAACCTGTCACGGGAGGAAGCACCTATGGGTGAAGGCGCAGAGACTTCAGAGAAGAGGAACACGTCAGCTGTAGCCTTTGCCCCCCGCCCCACAGGACATACATCTCTGCAGCACAAAGCTCGGTCGTGTCCCGTAGGAAGTGATCTCTCTTCTTGGAACTCTCCTGTAATGTGAAACTAACCAGGGGGTTTAACGTCAAAAACGTCGAGCTAAAAATCGACCCGAATCGCTTATCCGATCTCCAAGTTATTCTATTTGAATTCTTTTAAAATCTCTCTTCAAAAAATATATATATATATATTTTAGATGAACAACATATGTTTTGGCTTCTTCTGGTTGAGGCTGTGGAGCTTCCTTTTTTTTTTTGTTTGACTTTATTTTATTTTTTTCTTCAGTCTTATGCACACGTCTGAGAGGTATATTGGTGTCTCTGCCTGCAGAAAGGGACCGATACTCACTGAAGACTAGACTTACTGAGGAGTACAGGTCCACTGACCTTTACAGTACTTTACTACTTTTGATGAAGAGGTCACATGTCATCACCGATTTGAATAATTGTACAAAAAATGTGATGTGTATCTCTCCTTGCCGTCTCATGAATATATGAATATATTTACATAAAGCCTGTACAAAGCTGCTGCAGCTGACAGTCATTGGATGGACTTTTCAGAACGATAACCTTACTGTCAAAGATGGTTGGGGAGGTTTTTTTTTTTTTTGTTAAAGCAATATTTCTTTGTTTTATTTTTTTTTAACATGCATATGTATTGTGATGACATGCTGATAAATTGGAGGCTTGTTTTTTTTTGTTTTTTTTTTCCTAGTGGTGACGGGCTGTTTAATTGTACCGTCCCATGTCCCAGTTGGTCTCCGGGGTTTGGGCTGGAGGTGTAAAACTCTGACCCAAACCCTAGACCTGGTCTTGAAGACTTCATGATCCTCTGTTTGGCTGCTAACTACTGAGAGGGGGTCACAGCAGGGGGGGAGGGGGGTGGGAGGGGTGTCATGCTGGGGTTTTAAATAGTGGTTGGGGGTATTACAAGCAGCCCAGGCTTGTTTTCGGGACTAGCTGTTTATTACTGATGAACAAAACTATAGAGAGGGTGTACAGTCATGAACTAGCAGACTAGACCGAGCCACTTTAAAGATTTACAATTTCGTTGCCTTGTATCTGAAACGGATACAAGCTTATGTTTGTTGCAAGATTTTTACTTGCTAATGAAAAGTTGTTTTAAATAAAATAATAGAAGAAAAGCAACAGACAGCGTTTTGGCCTCTGATTGTTTATATCTTTTTATAAATTTTAGATTGAATTCTTCTCTTTAAGGTGGCTCATTGATGCTTTCAACTCTTGTGCATATTAAAGACAAGAATGAGTTGAAATTCATTGTGCCTTTTGTTTTTCATTTCTACAAATACAAGTTTTCTCTGAAAGGACACACTGAAGAAAGCACTAAAACGCTTTGAGCAATTGGAGAATTTTTGCAAATGGGAGATGTGAATATTATGTGATCTCCCCATCATTGGAGTTTGCCATGGGAATGGTCAATGGTGCTCTCTGCTGTGGAGAGTTATTGTTCTACTCCCATCTTATTCACTGAACATTGTAATCCATTGTAACACACCATTCCTCCCACCCATTACCCATGCACACCACAAATCATCATCGCCATATTCTTTCAATCAGGGGATTTTGATATCATTTCCTCTCATCTCGCCCTCAGGACATGATCTGTGTTACTGATCCTAACCAAAATAAACTTGCTGTTTAGCCGTTCGATCCTCCCTGCTGCAAGTGTTGTGATTCACACACAGTAGTCAAATTTTAGTTGTGTGAGTGTGAAAGTGAGAGTACGCTTTTAACTGGAATGGATTTGGATGTGAATGGATGTGAGAACCAGTGTGTATTTTTTTTTCATGTCCATGAGTTTTTAAGAACTTGAATTCCTTAAGAAAATATGGACCGCTGTGTCACTTCCTCCAGGTAACTTGACCCAACATAAAATATCAATTTAGTAATTTAGTATTTAAGTACTTTGACTCCTGCATCTACCATTTTTTCTGAGGCGCATCTTTACCATTGCATAATTGAAACATTTGCCTTTGTCAGCAACAAATAGAAGGAATCCTAAAAGAATGAGGGTGATGGGGCCATTAGCTGTCCATGGTCCTGAAAAGGTAGGCTGCAAAATTCCTCCTTGTAGGTGATGATGTATGTGCATTTCCCTGACCACCTAGGCCTATTAGACAGTCAGAACAGAGCTGTATGGAAGGCCAAAGGCAAGGCACGTTTACTCCCCGTCTAATTGCTGGATTCTGCCGCTCTAACACATTTTCAAAGCTCACTAGACGGTAGACTTTTGAAGGGCTGTTTTTGTTATGAACAAGTTTGATGTGAAAGTGGCATACTTTCAGTTGGCCGTCTCCAAGTATGTGTCGTGAACACACTGACTGGTGGGTGATTATTAACTTTGCAGACACGGAAATAGGGCTGCCCGGGAAGTGTGACAAAACGCGCGTCAATCAGGCACAATCAGATAACAAGCCGGCCAGTGGAACATTAATTCATTATTAATTAATTAATAACACTGCTGTGACCCGGATTCCGACAGAGAAAGTTCAGTTTGCAGTCTCTGCCTCAAAACAATAACACATGCTGTCCACTGGATGAGGGGGTAAACCCGGTCCTAGGGCATTTGCGCGCGGATTTACAATGACCAGCTTGGCCACTGAATAACACACACAGTTCATGACTTCATCAACCAGGAGTTTCCAAAGTACAATTTTATCAAGCTGAGTTCTGCGTTCGATTACTGTGGCCTTTCGGTCACGTGATATTGTTTTTCTCCTCACTTCCGCAAACAGTCGGGGGAGTTCAGTGTGGCAGATTCAGCAGCAAACAGCAAGCGAAAGAAAACAGCCCACCAACCCGTTCGCAATGGTGAAATTGTCGGCTGGACTCGTCAACAACATCAGAGACAGACGTATCTAACGGGTGGGTTTAAAGGCATTGTTAATATTTATATTGTATAGCTTCAGTCTTCTTCGCTCTCTTGTTTTCTACCTACGTTCGCTTTGTTGTGTTGTGTCAGCTAGACAGCTTGCTGAATAATGCATTTCTAACAATGGCTAACGCTTTTATCTAACAGTTGAGTGGGCCATCTCTGGTGGGGGCTTTAATATAAATTAGCTTGCAATTCTTCTGCTCAGCTAACATTAACTAGTTGGAAGTGACAGAATAGTTGCTAACGCGTTACTGACTAACATAACCTCTCTTGGCACTCCTCACAACACATACCTTATCCTTAAACCCATCAAGTTCACTGGTACTGAAATAGAAAGCCTTGGTTTGATCCCACTGGATTGTTAAACTATTTTTAGCAATATTTATTTTAGAGAGCCAGAAAACGGGCATGCAGCTTTAACAGTTGATCAGCTTGTGTATTGCATTAACTCTGGAGCCCAGTTACGAGACGTCCTGTCGTTTCAGCCGTCTCCCACTTTCTTTGCCGTTTAAATGAACTGAATGAGGTAACAGCAGAATCGGTGCTAGGCTGTGATTAGACATACCAGTGTGATTGCGAGCTAACCCCAAATCTCTTTGAGCTACACCTTACGACCGAACTTGTCTGTAATCTCCTCAGTGAGATGAAGCAACGGTAACGTTGCTTAACGTTTTTTCTCACACTAAGCTGAACTTCATTGTGTATGTAAAGCCCGTTTCTCCCCAAATATCAAACCATTTCACACTTAACACTCTGTCTAAAAGCATAGACTCTGCAGTAATGTCAGTTTTGCTCAAGGACAAAACCTGTGTCAAAAAGTAAGTATTAAGTATTTCCCTTCCCAACTGAGATTAGTGTTGTTTTGTAAGAGCAAGTGCTGTGTTTGAATGAACGTGGAAAAAGCGTTTGATGTTCTCTGACTTTGTGTGTGCGGTCATGTTTTTCACACTCATTGGCAAAAGCTGTGGCAACGCTGGCAGTGTTGCCCACCTAGACCCTCCCCTGCCCCTCTCCCCTGTCCTGCCCTGCCCTGGGTTTGAGGTACGCCCCTCCACCCCACCGCCTTCACCACGGAGTCAGGGCGAGAACAACATGGTGGATGTGACCAAATGGCCCCTCTTCACCCTGATGGGGCCCCAGGAGCTCTCCTCCATACGGAAGGCCTGTGTGTTTGGAACATCTGCCAATGAGGTCATCTACATCACCAGTGATGATGAGGTGAGAGGTCAAAGGGCAATCAGGGGCACGGGGGTTGGGAAGCAAGGGGACTTTGGCCGAGTTGTTGCTGACTTTTCTAGATGGATTTGTAAGGCTGCAAGGGTTGCTTTCAAAAAGGAAGAAATTAACTGATGTGGTGTTCAAGGAAAGACTCATAAACTAGGCCTAATGCTTCCTGGTGGTCATCTCACTGTATTTTTATGTATTACTGATTATTATGTCGTAAAGGGGAAGGATTTGTGGTATCAGGACTCCACCTACACAGCTCCTATCAGCCCTGCCCACTGGTATTGATGTCTGTGTTTCTGGAATGTGACCTGTTACCCACGTGGCTGACTGGGGCTGTCACAGGGCTTTGACCTGCTTATCACTGACCCATATTGCTCATTCTCTCTTTCTCCCTCTTCCTTTATCTCTCTGCACTCAGGTGTATGTGTTTGGATTAAACTGCAGTAACTGCCTTGGGACAGGGGACAGCCTGAGCACCATTGTACCCAAGAAGCTGGACTTCCTGAGTGGGAGGAAGGTGGTGAGCCTGAGCTACGGCAGTGGGCCCCACATCCTGCTGGCCACTGAAGGTAGCAGCACATCTTTGCGGCTGCATTCAGTTGTGGAAGTACAATTCTCTACACAGTAGGCTTGAAACAGCACTGCAGAATGACTAAGCATTTTGTGTTTCAGAGGGAGAGCTTTTTGCCTGGGGCCATAACGGCTACAGCCAACTGGGAAACGGGACCACCAACCAAGGAGTGGTTCCAGTGCTTGTGTCTGCCAACCTGCTCAATAAGAAGGTCACAGAGGTGGCTTGTGGCTCTCATCACTCTATGGCTCTGACCGACTCAGGAGAGGTGAGCGTCTGGAATGCTTCTGGGGAAAAAAATCTGTTACTTAACAGCAGAATTATAAGTAAAGTAGGTAAAGTAAGTACAGCATCTCCCGAGGACGTGTTTAAAACCTTTCTAACCAAAACAGGTGATTCAGCTTTGGTCATAGGCATTGCTTAGTCACACAGACCATTACAGGGGCCTAAAGCCAATCACAACATTAGTTTATCCCCATGTACAGAAAACATAGAAAACTAAGCTCAGCCATAAAGAATGTATTGTACTTCAACACATTTTTCACACGGTCAGCTATATACTCTAATACAGTGTACAATCAGGCTACCAGACATAAAAGCTTGGTTTCAATGTGTTTGAAATCCATGAAACAAGGGGCTGTTGAATAATTTAACTGGGATGTTAGTTGTTGAAACTGCTGTATAACAAGTTGCTTCCTTTCATGGTACATGTTTAATAATCTGAGGCTAAAAACCAATGCTCTGTTTTAAGAGTATTGATACAGCTCTCCATCATTTGAGTATTTTAGCTCACCTCTCATCTTTAACTTCCCACCTGTCAGGTGTATGCATGGGGCTACAATAACTGTGGTCAGGTGGGCTCAGGCTCCACAGCGAACCAGCCCACACCCCGGAGAGTGTCCAACTGCTTGCAGAACAAGGCAGCTGTCAGTATCGTCTGTGGTCAGACCTCCTCCTTGGCAGTGGTGGACAATGGAGAAGTGAGTGCCTAACCTGTGCTGGAGCTAACAGAACTGTTATCCAGCTCAGGTCAAAACACTAGAGTCCTTCTCTTCATGTTTCCCAGGTGTACGGTTGGGGCTACAATGGGAATGGACAACTTGGATTGGGAAATAATGGGAACCAGCTCACTCCCTGTCGCCTTGTGACCCTGCAGGGCTTATGTGTACAACAGGTGAGACACTGCTGTGGGTATGTGAGAGACACACACACCCACACAAACTGAACTTCTCAGTACACATACTGTATACAAATGCAGTTTTATAAATACTAATTTCAGTTACTATTTAGGTGATTCTATTTCTTGGACCATTTCAGCTGTTCAAACTGAACTCTGATTGATGAGTTTGCATATTTTGTGCACATGACGTGTGAACAAACAACCTCAGACCCTTCACAGATTAACAAACCTCAAAGTTTGGTTATAGTTTGCATTTGAGTTCCCTTTCCAGTTTGCTTTATTTGCGCATTGTGAACACCAAGTGCTCCTAATTCATTTGTTTTTTCACTTTGGGATGCAGTTGTTTGCATAGAATATTTGTTGCTCAATATTGCATTCTTTCAGGACTGGGTCAAAAACAGATTTTTAAAATTACATTTTACTGGCTCCATCAAATTAGCTTATAGACTAATGTTAGAAAGAGCTGAGAAGTGAACTATGGTTGGCCTTATTTGATTCAGCCCATATCTGTGCCTTGATTTTAATATTGGCTCTTTTTCATCAAAGAAAAGCACAAATATTATAACCACAACAGTCATAAAAGGGTTGAGTTCTAAATGGAAAGAGGACTGAATTGAATTTACATTCTCCTGATCTTTTTTATTCTGCTTAAAGTAGACTTTGATTGGATTGTTTAAAGATGTCTATATGTGAAAAACTTGAGATTTGGCTTGTTAAAATGATGGGTCTCATGCTCCCGTCTAAGGTAGATTTTTGTTCCCTCCAGATTGTCTCTGGCTACGCCCATTCCCTGGCACTAACAGACGAAGGGTTGCTCTACGCCTGGGGTGCCAACACATATGGACAGCTGGGCACTGGCAGCAAGAGCAACCAGCTCAGCCCAGTGCAGATCATGACCGAGAAAGAGAGGTGAAAGACCGTCACCACACACATAAAACAAAATCTGTCCTGACTGTCTCATACGCTTGTGCTGACTGACCTGTCTTCTCTGGCTTTTTTGACAGAATTGTAGAGATCGCTGCCTGTCACTCCACACATACATCAGCTGCTAAGACCCAGAGTGGTCAGGTGTACATGTGGGGGCAGTGCAGGGGCCAGTCTATCGTGCTGCCTCACCTCACGCACTTTACCTGCACTGACGATGTCTTTGCATGCTTCGCCACTCCCTCAGTTATGTGGAGGCTGCTTTCCATGGGTAAGACCCTTGTCTCTGGACTCACCTGTGTCCCTGCTGGCGAGGATCGAATCCCACCAAAACCTTCTGTCCTGTGTCTCCTCTACTCTGTGTCTCTGTCAGCTTTCCTCTTGTCTATATCAAAAAAGTAACAGTAAGGGAACTTGTTCTGGCCACTCTTATTTGGGGGGGGGGGGGATACATCATTCATGGCATTGCTACACCTCTCTTACCTTCCTGATGCCAGAGCTTGATGTCTGTGTGTGTTCTCTCTCTCTAGAGCATGACGACTTCTTGACTGTGGCCCAGTCACTGAAGAAAGAGTTTGACAGCCCAGAGACAGCTGACCTCAAGTTCAGTGTTGATGGCAAATACATCTATGTCCACAAAGCAGTTCTCAAGATCAGGTCAGTGATGTAATCTCACAGTAATCAAATACACGCTGTTAGTGTTATAATGTAACACTAACAGCTGTATGTATTCTCTGGCTACGCAGGTGTGAACACTTCAGATCCATGTTTCAGTCCCACTGGAATGAAGACATGAAGGAGGTGATAGAGATAGACCAGTTCTCCTACCCAGTCTACCGCTCCTTCCTGGAGTTCCTCTACACAGACAACGTGGAGCTGCCTCCCGAGGATGCTATTGGTCAGACCCACACACGTGCCGTAGCCCGACTGATAGGTGCATTTGTCAGTACGGTTATCATTAGTTCCTACTGTCGATGTATAATCTGTACCTGTTCTCTCTCTCTCAGGGCTGCTGGACCTGGCCACGTCTTATTGTGAGAACCGCCTGAAACGTCTGTGTCAGCACATTATAAAGAGGGGCATCACTGTGGAAAATGCCTTCTCCCTGCTGTCTGCAGCTGTGCGCTATGATGCAGAGGTTAGTCTTCACCCAACAGTCTAAACATACAGGTGAAACCAACTACTTTATGTTCGTATGTAGATGTGAAACCATTCAACCTGTTCTATAGCAAATGTTTGTTGCCTTTATAGATTAAGGGTCAATTATTCTAGATTATGATTAGGACTGATAATGTCTGCTTCGGTTTCATCCAACAAGAAAATGTATTTGGTTTTTTTTGCTTGTTTGTGGTCCAACGTACTGTTTTCCTTGTTGGCATTTAGGATCTGGAAGAGTTCTGCTTTAAGTTCTGCGTGAACCACCTGACCGAGGTAACCCAGACCACTGCCTTCTGGCAGATTGACGGTAACCTGCTCAAAGACTTCATCTGTCGAGCCAGCCGCTGTGGAGCCTTCAAGAACTGACCTCAACCCAAGGTGACCATAGTAACAGATGTGGATGATGCCATGGGATACTGGGGAACGCCGTCAACTGGATTACATTTACCTTCACTGACAAGAGGTTACACGATGGATGTCTTTCGATTCTTGACATCACCGTCTCATCTTTGATTCATCTCATTCCAGACCAGAAGTGTATCTATCACATGGGAGCTATACATGCTAAAATCACTAGGCCTAGCTGTCTGATAGCAGCACCATTAGACAGTCCAGTTAGGTACTGTGTTTGCCGAAGTGCCTGACTGCCTGCTGTTGTCTACACATTATGTAAAGCAAGACTGAAATGTATGGCATGGGATATTCAGAGGCATAGCCTCGTCTGGTTTTTCTTTTATGGATTTTTTTTGTTAATTTCAAAAATTCTTGCCAGTCTCCCGACATCATTGTACCACTTCTATTATTCTATTTAATTGATCAAGCTAGTTCTTGAGTGTTGTTGACCTTTTGCACTTGTTTGGCCACCCAACTTGGATATGATTTTGTTCCTTTTAACTAGGACTCTACTTTACATATTGAGTCTGGATGTGCCATGTGGATTTATGGCATTAGCATGAATTCAGGATGAGGTGTCAGGCTGTTTGCACTTCTAGATGCTAGGTGAGAACCAGTAGTTTGAAGACTGGACAGTGACATATCAAGAGTATAGACTCAGGCAAGGGGATTTTGCACAGTGGCATTTTTTCCCTTCCAAACTCAATGCACAGGCATCTAAGCTTTGAGATTGTGCAGGTCAAATTACAGTCCACGATTATAAGTCCTAGTTGCTCGCATAGCTGCAACGCCAAGGTGTAATCTTATGTCTAGGTCATAGGATGACCAGAAGACAGGAACTCAGGTTACTAGTGAGGTGGAACAGTCTTAAACTGTTACAGATGTGAAAATGACCATCTGTGTGCTACATTTATGATTCCATAGGGTGGAAAGTATTATTTGGTGCAGCTAAAGCTCCATAACATAAAAAAGTGTTTATGCTGCATGTCTCTTTTACCTGCACAAACCGTTTTACTTCATTGGTGACAATTGGCACTTCAGCCAACACTTTTTAGCGTTAAACTTGCCTGACTTGCTGGCTGAAAGTTCTGGAGACAAAAAACAAACTTTTTGGCAGTTTGAAATCACTTTAAAGCAGAGTTGCCTTGCTGATGCTTAGGTGATAGGGGCTGGATTCTAGCTTTTTATAACACTTGCCTCTTTTTCCACCCCTGTCATATCTTGTCTGTCTATCTTGCAGTAAACAATAAACAATACCTTTGCAGTAAACAATATTTTACAGTATTACAGAACATTTATACGGTTGTTTAGTGACATCTGCTCTACAGATTCTAAGATTTTTTAAAAACATATTTGCTTATTTCTATGCAACAAAGTTGCTAGAAGAGCAGACTTTTATTAATTCAAAATCATTATACCTCTATGCCAATGATATTGCATACAAGTGCCAGTTGAGTTTTGTGACCACTGCAAACGAGCAAAGAAAATTAAAAAAGAAATAAAATAAATACACTGATCTGCTTCTGTGTTCAATGTCTTCTTTTGACAAATGTTTAAGTATTCAAAAACACAATCAAGCAATCAACAATGCATTCAACCAAACAGTAAAATTAACAAGGATAATCATGTCTTAGACTGTTACATGGTGATATTAGAAAACATATACTGACAACAGGTACTTCTGTGAATTGTCTGTTTTGTGCATGTCAAATAAGGCACCACCTGAGGCGCAAACTTTCTTCTTTTAAGATTATTAGACAATGTACCATACATCATGATGAACCATAGGCTACACCATAAGAAACTAGAGTTGCTAATATTCCATTCTAAATTGCAGCATTATTTCAGCTCTTCACTACCCTATTTACAGCGTCCCCTTTTGGCCAATGACTGACAATTAAAATTTCCTTTAAACGAATCAAATGAAAGGAGCTTGGACATCTTTGTGAGAAATGTTACACAGAAATTATAAGAAAAAAAAAAAGTCAAGTCATGAGCAACGTTTCAAAAATGTATGCAAAACACTTGTTCAAAATTTTGCATTGCCAGTAGCACCCCCTGTGGGCCAATGGGTGTAATTTTGTAAATGCTAGATCCCAACAGCTTGATGAATCATCCACCTGTTTGTCAAAATCAGCCCAGTAGATTCAGAGATACTGTATGTGTGACTAACGAACAAATGCCCAGATGAAGACCATCATTACATGAGGGAAAACATTTTTAGGTTCCATTAAATATCAGATTACATTTACTAAAGAGTGTGTTGTAAAGATCAATATCCTCTAACTTTTCCACCGTAGGTATACAATAGAAAATTTTCCATTTGAAGTATAGGAAGCTGTTGATGGTATACTACATCTTAGCTCAGCACTGATGGAAAAAAGCACTCACCAAAACACCTGAGAACAGTGGTGCTGAGAGTGAACAACTGTAATACAACTGTATTTCCAAAATACATAATAAAACAACTTATAAGATTCAGAAAAACTTGGTTCCACTTTTAGGGCTGGGTATGGAACTTTTTCACTACCAATACTGTTTCCAATACTTCACATTTGATATAGGTTTTGAAAACATACTTGTTTTCCCCAACACCTTTTATTGTTGAATGAATAAATGTAAATATGTAAATTAATTTCTAACATCTTTCCTAAATATAATCATGCCATCTACACTTGATTTACTCAATAAAAAAGCTCATAATCATGAGCTCATAATAGGACAACTGAAATCACGTTGCAAGATTTCAACATTTTATTTCTTTTAACGCTTAAGTATTGTTACCGATGCCAAATATTGGTCCAGTATTGTATTTCGATATCCAGCCCTATCTACCATTTTGTAAATAATATAAAATGAAAGGCACAATCAATAAAAAAATATACTGTATATTAAAAAAAACATTCGAAAATAATAAGGGACCATCACAGGGCTCACAGAACGTAGAAAAAAGTTAGATGTAAGCATTGACCTCCAAGACGAGAGTGTGAGGTGTGGAAGTATCTTACAGGTTGTTGATGTGTCCGGACTCATCTCCTCAGGGTCGCCATCAGCTTGTCCATGGCTGCTGCGGCCTTTTGCAGCTCTGTCTGTTTCTTCTTCAATTCTGGACAACAGGTGAGTTGTCATTTAGACGGCATTTTATTTTCATTACGAAAAACTGCAATTTTGAATTTAGAAGATCTAGTATTTCGGGCCAATATTTGTGTATGTCTTAAAGATTGTTGTAACATTATTTATAAAACAAGATAAATACATAGAAAACTAAATTGCCTGGTTTTCACTATCACTTGAAACATTTGGGAACAATTTATATTATTTGCTTATTAACATGGTTATGCAACAATTTATACTATATCGACTTCTTTTGACTGCTAAAATTTTATATTTAACTGCCTGATTCTCTTCCACAAAGGCACAGTAGTGCAATTTGACAGTGGAAATGCTGCCTATAAAATATTTGCTTCACCTTCCTGCTGCTTGGTCATTCGCTCTGCCAGTTTCCCAGAGGCTACCATCACTCTCAGGGCAACATTATAATCTGTCAAAAGAAGAGAGGAGTTTTATATTTCACAGTGTGATAGGAGTAAATGATGAGACAGTGATGCTGGCCCATGTCAGGCATTGGCTTGAGTGCCAGAGTTCATTATCCATTTATCCTCCCTCACCCTCCTGGCTGGCCTGGTCCGACTGAATCCTGTTGGAGATGTTGTTCATTTCACTGATGAAGTCGGAGAAGATGCCCTGCGTACACCCGGCCTGGTTGCAGCCTTTCCAGAAGCTGGCGGAGTCGATGCTGGACTCTGAGACTGAGGGAAGGGACACAGGAGAGGGAGGGGAGGAGTGTTGTGGGCCATTGGGGGGTGAGTGAGAGGAAGGAGGGGGTACACAGCTATTTTCAGGGGGTGCCGGTGAAACGGGCGAGCTGGTGCGCAGAGGTGACCCGGTAACACCAAGAGGTTGTGAGCAGCCAGGATAGGGAGGGGGGTCAGTGGGCCCAGCGGGGCCTCCCCGTGGACCGGAAGGCCCGGCGGTGTGTGCGTCAGGACTGTGGTTGGAGCCGAGGCAGGTACCAGGACTCTGCTCAAGACTGCTGCCTGAGAGGAAAAACAGCTCCACACATCATCATTTGAGCTTACATGACATCACTTGGTTTCAGTTAATATAATCTGTTTGATCTTTGAGAAATTTGCAAGCTTCCTGCCACAACTCGGCAACTGCGCTGTCTCTGTGCAAAGCTCTGGACTGCTATGAACTGCCCTGCTCCTTTGCTCTGCTCTGGACTGCAATGTACATCTGCACTGCTTGCATAATCTGATCTATGTCCATGCACATGAGCTGTACATATTTCTGTTCACATTTCCATGAACAAGTTATTTCCATGTGTCAAACTGATAATGTGAATGGTTAACAATACACATTTGGACACCTGCTTTGTAAATCTGAAATGCAGATAGCCAATGATGCACATTTTCACTGCATTTTTCTGCAGATATGCTCTTACCCTGGACTATAAAATGTATAAATCTGTAAACTGCCGACTAGCAGGGCAGCATAATGAGTAGGGAGACCATCTTTCCAATGGAGGACCTGATTTCAAGCCTCCGTGTCGCAAACATCCACCCTGTTGAAGTGTTCTTGAGCAAGACACTGAATCTCTTCCTGCTCCAGGTGTGCTGCTCTGTAGCTGACCCTGCACTCTGACCAATTAGGTGTCACGTTAATATTATAATTATTATTATCAGTCAACAGAGCAAGATTTCTTTCTAGCTAATAAGAGCTCTGTATTAGCATGATGAAGACACTATATCTTTAATCTTCAAAATGTTTTATATATTGTATTTTTATTTATATCTTTCTCTCTGCTTCGAAAAAAAAAAAGCTCAAAAAAGTTCATCACTGTCAAAGTAATCTTTACCTTTGAAATCTCTATCACCTCTACCACCTTTACCAAAAATAATATGAATGGCTACACTGGACCTGGTCTGGTTGATGCATGTTAGTGAAGACATAGCAGTGAGCTGAGAGTGCAGTACCTGTTGTCTGGGAAGTCTCTGACTCCATGCAGATCATCACAGGCAGCAACAGACTCTCTGACTCAGCATCCTGAGGGGAAGCAAAGGCCACTTTTCATTTCGGAATAGTAGCTGTTCTGCTAATTGTGATAATAGGGTGGAATACGAGAAATAAACATCAACTAAAAAGGAAAACTGGTTTTATGGGCACAGGTGAATCAGATATAAATTGTATATACAGTCCAAGGTGAACTGACTGGACTAACTCAAATTGGCTTTCACAGGCATGGCTTTTAAATAGAGAATAAAGAGTCATAGAGAATGAATAAATCTAATGCAGGACTAAATGAGAAATTAGAGGAACACATGAATTAAATACTTTAACATGTTGAAATACAGAAAAGTGTCTTTGTTCAATACAGTATACAGGACAGCAGATACAGACTTTGAAGGCAGGATGTGTTTCACAGTAATGATGGGTGAAGTATGAACTCACTGAATGTATGAGTGTTTCGTCCTCGTCTTTATTTCCACCTCTGCTCTGACCCACCAGCTGATTTCCTGCGGGACACAGCAGGACTTTTTAAACCTCTTGCGCAACAAGTCTTGGCTACATATGTACATTTTATCTGCTGTGACAGCCTACCTGAGATGGAAGCAGTAGGAGTCTCAGTATCATTGCTATGAGTGAAGAACATCATTTTATATAATCATCCTTCTATCCTATATATATCTAAGTATTACTTTGCAAATAAGAATTTAAAAACATGAACTTTACACTCATTTCCAATCAATCACAAAAAAGTGATCGTACCTGTTAAACTGAGGCATAGTCTAGAGAGAGAAGTGGAGAAAAATGAATGATAGAGAGAAAGAACAGAGAGACAGAATTATTTAACGTCTATAGCCTCGACTGATATTGTTACTCTGGATTAATCGGAGATCATACTTACTTGGTGGTCTGGATTTGAGTTTGCGCTTTCGTCTAAGTCGGACTCTAACGGGGCAAACATTGCCAAGTCTTCATTAGTTTTATCCTCATCTGTAGAGCATGAATCACACAAATTAGTGTGTTGTATCATCATGTGAGAGTGTCTAAACCTACATGGGTGCCATTCGCCCATTTATGTGCTGGAAGCAATGAGCTAACCTGAATGTGAGTCATCTGATATCCTCTTCGTCCAGCCTTCGCAGTTGCGTTTGGAGGGAGTCCCTTCCTGTCTGTGATAGAGAAGAGAGGTCCGGCAGTGTCACAGCAGATGCAGTTGTAACTGTTAAACCTTATAAGAAGTCCACAGAAAGCATCAAGTAGTCAGCATCATGCGAAGGATGCAAGGAGCAAGAGCAAGCTTTCTCAGCTTAAAGCAGGACTGAGCAATCATGTATAATCATGTATCATGTATAATTTTCCACCATTAATGACTGTAGATTATTGGCATATCGGCAATATTGAAACATTTAATTTCATTTAGAATGTCATTGAAAATGGGCATGGACACTGATATAAGGTGCCAAAAGTGCATTCAAATAATTTTAACCCTCAAATCATCAATACTAATAATTGGGATTCATAACTGTGATCACAATATTTTGCAAAATAATCAGGGTCTTCATTTTAGCTATAGTCATGCAGCCCTAGCTGAAAGCACGAAATGCAACACATTGTACACAAAAGCTTCAGAGCTTAGCAGGAAAAACAATACAAATTCAGAGAACAGCCAAGTCTAGCATGCAAATTATCACAGCGCACACTTACTTGCCATTGGAACTCAACTGTCTCTGTTTCAACAGCAAAAGCGAAGAGATTAAAATCACTGAATCATTTTTACTCATGGCATGGTGTTAAGAAACTTGACTGTTTGAAATGACTGTGAACAGCACATGTACCTTGGATGAGTTTGAGTCACTGCTGTAAGAAGACGGTCCGGCCACTGCATCGTGATCTGTCAATACATTCATTTATTCATTCATCTGTGATACTAAGAAACTACAAAACACATGATGATGTTGCCATGAGACGCGCTGTGAGCAGAACCTACTGCTGAGCCTCCTCTGATGGGACGAGGGCCTATGTTTTTCACAGTATAACCTAAGAACACACAACACAATGAGACGCTGATGTTGAGAGCAGACTAGAAACAAGAAACGTTTAGAATATAGATCACAAACAGAGCAGATTACATACAAAGACAGATGGTTGCAAAATGAGAACATACTCACATGACAGAGACATTACTCAAACTCTCCAAACTAATATTTTCTTCTGTCTTGTCACAGGCAAGGCAATACACCTGATGAAAATAAAACATGGATATCATTCTCTAAAGACAGAACACAAGACGTAACTCATAAAGACTGAATTCTTGCTGAGGAGAGTCAGACTCAGTCTTCGGGGGTTCAACTGGAAGTTTCAGAGTTACTTTCATTTTAAGGGATTGTTGTTTTTCTATGTATGATATTAATGTTCAACCACTGGACTACAGAGAAAAGGTCAACTTATTTCACCAGTAACTTCCAGGGATTAACATTTCCCCAGGCACAAATAAAAATGGAGCATCTGTATTGGAAGACTGATTTGCAAATTTCTGTGATGTCCCTTATTTCAATATAGTATTTAGTTACATCGCTTGGTACAAACCTTAGATGATGCAGCTTCATGGTTTAAGTTAGAAGTCTCAGGCTCTCTGAAGGAAGAAGCGGGACTATTTATGGTACCGTTGCCTTCTGATAATTAAAAAAAAAAAAGATTTAAACACCCAAAAGCAAAAAGTTATGCACTGTAAAAAAACAGAAACAGGAAGACAGGAAGTGTATGGCATGGAAACTCAAAGGCGCCGACTCACCTTCTCTTTGCTGACTGTGCCTGTAGCAGTACAACCTGAAGAGTGAAAACACACGGAGGTGCTTTTACAATCCTATCAATAATAATTAACCAGTGATCAATTCTTTTTGAGAATCTATTCTCAACTGCAATTAAACCCAATAAGTAAATGTCACACATTTTTTTTTTCCAACAGAACATATAGAGGATGTTTTAGGATGCAATAGACTACATATTTTCTAGATAGATAGACAGATAGATAGATAGATAGATAGATAGATAGATAGATAGATAGATAGATAGATAGATAGACAGACATCTTGGACTAACCCATATTTCCCATTGTCCTCATCCTCAATATTCACAGCTCCTACTTGAACAGCACATGGGTAATGGTAGGACTTCTTGCAGCGTCCGATTTCACACCCAGCAGTGGCTCCCTTTTTCTTACATTTGTCACAGGTCTAATGCAAAGAAATGGGTCATATTTCATTTGTTTTTGTCGGCACAGAATTGAATGAGGCTTATCCAAAAAACAAAAATATATCTTCACAATTAACTGACAGTAATAAAGAATTTACCAGTTTTTTTCCTCGTTTCACCTCACTCTTCACATCCTCCACAGAAAAACCAAATAAGTCATCAAACTCCGGTGAATTCTGGCAATAAATACCAGAGGAATACAGCTGCAAATGAGATACCATATGTAAGGACAACATATCATGGGCAACATCATTGTAATTCAAATGCACAAGTGTAATTTTTCCCATTACAAACAGGTCTAAACATACCAGTTCTAAAGGTAGAGGTCTTACAGGAATTGAACTAATTTGTAGGCTATATGAAAGGCAGTCTTGGAGGGGAATACTGCTCAATTTAAAACTAATACATGATATAGAAATCTACCACAGTACAATTCATATTTGTGAACGTTAACAACTCTTTCCTGAAGCAAGCATCTAGACTGTGATGTCAACCATATGTAAAATCTCAAACTGCATTAGATATTAGGGTGACATAGTGATTAGAGACTGTCCTCCACACAAGCATCCATCCTGCTGAAGTGTCCTTGAGCAAAACACTGAATCTCTACCAGCTGTAGGACTGCTATTCTGTAGCTAAGCCTGACCTCTCTGACCCCCGTGAAGGCAGATTTCCCCCATAGGGATCAATAAAGTTTTACATTATTATTGCTACATGTATGTTTTAGCTATTACATAGGAATAAGCTTTACTCAGTATCAGTGTCTGAATCAGAAAACGTGCCCTTACCCCTCATAAACAGCAACAGCTAAATTCTCAGTCACCATCTTTTGAAGAAGAAGAAGCTACTACTTTGCATTATGATGACATCACAGTTTCTAGTTACAGTTATCCGCTTCCCGCCTGATATGAATGAAGATGTTCACGTTAACAAATCACTGGGACTTTACTTCCTGGTCAGCCTGTCGAGCTGATGCTGGACCTGAAGTAGGTTTCCTCAGCTAGTCAGCATTAAGACGCCAGGATTCAAACATAACCCTGCCCAACAACTATAGCTTAACGCAAAAAAACAAGGCTAAAAGTCGCGTTATTACCAAGCAGTTTTGATGAGCCGTGACGGAATCTTTAGTCGACAACGGTCCAGTTATCTTCGTCTCCTCGGACCTTTGACAAAGTATGCAAAGCACTTTTCTACTGGGGCTCATATCTACCGACTAACGATAGATACGTTATTTAATGATATTTTTGAAGAGAAATAGACGATTTAGCTGATTTCCTGTTGAATCTCATTCGTTGTCGAGCAGTTAATGTGAAAGCAACTTGCAGATTTTCCCCATGATTCGCCGATATAAATGTTGATTTTAGTGGTTAGTGGTTGCCAGGTTGTAGCGGAAATATCCCCCATCAGTGTGCACTGCTACAGTGTGTGTGAATTCCCTCCTAGCTACAGTCTTCCTTCCATTCATTCTTTTCATCCATCCATTTGATGATGCTAAAAAAAATAATAATAATTTACGACGCATTCTACTCAAGGATTTTCATTTCAAGGGGCGTCACTTTGATTATTATTGTCTTGTCTTTATGAAATCATGGAATATTAATATTTCTGAAGAAGGAAAAGAGAAAGACTCTCTCCAACAATTTAATTTAAATATACATGTAACCTACTTATTCCAGTACAATTATAAAAAGAAAAAATACATTCATTATTTGATATCCTCCAACCAATGGGCCTATAAACTTTGATCATGTATGATTTTATTTGTTGGCTTACTGGTGGTGTGGATTGGATGGGATATGAAAATTCACATTTTCATATCCCATATTTTTCTAATATCTTTTCTATTGTATATGTCCTGACGTTTTGTATTTTTTTAATCTGGGTTCATATTGAAAATATTTCATATTTTCATTTCGTCTTCATATCATAATTTTCAATGATTTGTCTCAGTATGCTCTGTTGATATTCTTGATATGTTTCATACTTTTCACTTTTATAGGAGAGAAGTTCTATTGATGTTGTTGCATTTCATGATGTCACAGGTTGAGGTTAACTCTAACCCTAAAGGTCATAGATTGCTTAATGCCCTTTTAAAGTTTCATCTTATCTTATTTTATCTTATCATTTTAGTGGTCAGTTAATTTATGGTTATTGTTAATAAACACAAAAACCTGACACTGAAAACACAAGTAGGAGGTTTTCTTCTAAACCTGGCAACCCAGCTGGATAGTTTCAGTTTCATTTCCTGAGCTGAAGGTACAGTCCCACTCACTTCCTTTCAAAGCCTATTGAGCCCACAGCTGCCTTTTCTTAGTTAGTTGCCCCCTACAACTGTCTTTTAGAAACAAGCTTCACTGTATTGTGTACACATACACACACACACACACACACACACACACACACACACGAGACAAGGCCAATGACTGAATTATCACAAGTTTTTTATGTAAAAAAAAACATTACCATACTTAATGTACAATATAGCATCTCAAATAACAAACATTTTATGACAGACAGAAATTAATGAACAATATCTACATTCAGAACATGATCCCTACACAGGGAATAAGTTAGCTCTATATAACGATCTCTGATTATTCACATTAGGAAACATTTCAAATTGTAGCATACATGAAGACCCACAAAGAGTTAGACCATGAGTCCATCAGAGACCCACAAGACAAAAGCTCTTACATGATGCACGTCTGGGCAGCTGGTGGCAGAGCACATAGACGCATGTTTCTAAAGACAGGCTGATACAACTGAACAAAACAGAGGGAAGAAGAATGGGAAGGAGAGACAGAGAGAGAAATAGATAGAGGTGAATTGAGACTAAACATGAATATGTGGGACTTTTTCATTTTTGATAAATAAATAAACACTTCTAGAGGGAAGAAGCAGAGGACAAAGAAGTGATTGGTAACACTCTCAGAGCAACATTCATGAAAGCTAAACAACTCATATGTATTCATTTCATTCTTCCTTTTATATTTACAATAACATTGAAATGACAAACTCCTGTAAAGGATACAGGGGAATTGTTGCAGATGGACACAAAGCTGATGAGAGACGCGAAGCCAGCTTGACAAACGTCATCCACATGTGATCTCTAATCTTCCTTCACTTTACTGTGAACGCCAATAGATGCATTAACTGAGATCAGTCCCGCTGGCCCACTCATACATCTATTACATTACAATCACATGGATCCCCTGCTCTTGATAAAAAAACGAATGGACAAATTTAGGAATGGAAGATGATCAGTATCTGTACTTTCATGGGGAATTATGTCATGTAATAATCTACTAGGTATGTTCACCACATGAGGGCGCCACAGTCAAATGTATAACATGTGCCATCATCTCAATATACATCATTTGGTGTCCTTTGTGATACAAAAACTAAAAAAAATACAGTTTTCAGTGGAAAAATGTCTGATGTTGGCAATATAGCATCACCCAGATAACGGTGGTTAAAGTGATGCAGTGACAGTGAGTGCAGAGGAGTTTGCTGGGGTGAGCGGCTCGGAGGTGAGGAGGTATTCAGGGCTTGATGTCAGAGAAGCTTGTGTAGGTCTCACTGCAGCTGGAGGATGTGCTGAGGTTTCCAGAGCCGCTGCCCTCTGGTACACAAACACACACACACAAGCATTGAAGATTAATGTCAGATGTAATATTCTTGCTAAACAGTTGTCTGTTTAAATCTCACAAAATTATCTGGCTTTGTTTGTTTTTTTAAATACCAGAGCTGGTGAGAGATTGACAGGACTGTGATTCTCCAATGAGGGTGAGCAGATTAGCAGCAGCGACCCAGCCCTCCTTACTGGTCCTCAGGTTACGCACAAACCTGCATGAACAAAAACACACACAAGCTTCTGTCATGAAAACAGATTGGGAACAGTACATGTCTTTACCACTATCTATCATACATCACTATTTCTCATAGATGACATTAAGGCTGCAGTCTCACCACTGTCCGTCGTCCCCCTCCTTGACCAGCTGCACCATGTCTCCGCTCTTGACTGACAGCTCTTGAGCACCGCCTCTCTCATAGTCGGCCACCACAGTGTATTTCCCGGCACACTGTTCATGGTCAAGATGGGAAAACAGAAATGTCATATGTTGTAGATTAGATGCAATTAACTCTATTGTTCACCATGATGGAAATTTGCCTTTGGCTTCACCCACATACAATAAGCAGAAAACGTACTTACAAGACATACAATGCTGTAATTAAATGGTGGCAGAAATAGACTGCCACCATTTAGTGGTGTAGTTGTAGTTATCTACAACTATGCTATACATTTAATCTAGATGTTATGTATATATATATATATATATATATATATATATATATATATATATATATATATATATGTATATACACAGTTTCCCCTAGGATTTATTATTATTATTATTATTATTATTACTAGTAGTAGTAGTAGTAGTAGTAGCAGCAGCAGTAGCAGCAGTGTATTAATATGTTATACAGTATGGGCCACACCATCTAAACAGCTGCTAATCTACCTCAAATATTTTCATTTTTGTATTGATTTCAATAGTTTTTTGCATCACATGGTCAAAATACAGTTCCATGGGTTGTTAAGGCTTTCTAAATTATGAGCAAATACCTGGGATACACACACACACACACACACACACACACACACAGTGACTCACCAGCTTCTTGCCGCCGTCGTCCTCTGGGTCAGAGTTAAGAGGATCCTCAGCACTGGAGTAACCGTCATTCTCCTCTGAGGCATCCAGCGACAGGGAGGCCTTGGTCCAGCCTAGTGGGGGAGAGACAGGTGGTAGTTTATATTAGCACCAGTCTTCAATGGTTGTTGAAAGCGTGCATGGACTGCAGTGAGAGATCTACAAGTGTGAAAGAGTGAGAGGAAATACCACGGAAATCTATTTTGTTCAAAGAAGGAAAGCCAGCCAAAACGACTGATCTAGTGAAACCCAACATGACACAATCAGTCCTAGAGCCAATACCAAGCAACTGTGACCAACATTAGGAAGACAGGCATGCAACTCAATATGTAAACTCTTGGTCTTTGGTAAGATTGAAACAAATAAAGTGGTGGGCAACCATTCCTCCATATCGGTGTCTATGATTTCCAATATGAGTGACTATATACGTCTGAAAGGAATGTGGAATTGTGGATCAGGCAAAGCAGGAGTTGAGACAGAAGGTCTAAAAGGGTTTAGCAGCCTTTTAGTGAAACAGTGGGTCCGACACACAGATAGTATGAACCAACTGGTGCCATTGTACCTCTCCGCTTTGCCTGTAACAGACTAGAGGTGCTGAACCACCTGGCCTTGCCCAGGTAGAGGTGAGGAGGACCTGCATCTGAAGGATGGGAGGCAATGGAAACATAGCAAGTCACTCCCCAGCATACTGCAGCTACAGCCAACGCAACTCATCAGCTACAGTTAGAGACCTTGGCTGTAGCTCAGGCATCATTAACTTGCTCTTCATACAGTAGATGAACAACTAAACCGCATTGTATGCTCAGTGCACTACAGTTCACTCACTGCCTGAACCACTTGTAATAGCTGTGACTATCCTCCTTCAATGAAAGAGACTATGCAATCATTGTTGAGCAGACTAGCTACCTTTGAAGCCGAATGGTGTGGGATCGCTCTTTATCTCATGGCGTTTGGTCTTGTGATCGGGGCTTGTGGGAGATCCTAGCATCAAGCAAGAAAAAGGAGACAAAAGGAAGATTGTTTAAGAAATTACGATCAAAATATTCAAAGAGGAAATTTTGTTGACAAGAAAAGTACAAGAGTCAAATGAGTAAGAACTATTTTGAGCTTCCACTAAAATGGTTTCTAAACACAGTGATCTAACTAAAGCTAGAAAATCTGAGGATAGAAAACAACTAAAACAAAGGCTTCTAAGGAAAGCATTGGCTGTAGTGTTTATTCAAAATACAGAACAATGTTGTGGTGTTTTCTGAATGGAATACATTAAAACTGCATTTTGTAAATAGCTTGACTGCCATAAAAGAATGCATCAGCACCATCACATTGCACTACATTGAATGAAACCGGGGTCTAGAGCTGTGTAATACCTGCTGAAAGGAGTTGCATCGTGGGTAATGTTAAACTTTTATCATCAGTAGTTGGCTCTGTGGAGGGAAGCATGCAGTATTTGACCTGTTGATCACACTTCATTAAACGTCCTCTACTTCCTAAAGCTCATGTTGTCCTTCAGAGAGTTAAATGATTCAATAAATTGATATTCTTTGACCCCATTAACTGGAAATATAGAGGGAAAATATACTATCTCATTTAACAAATGCAGATGATGAAGCAATGAGCTGGATGTGAAATTAACGGTGGCCTACAGTTACCTTTCTGAGCTTTAAGGTTACTGAAGCCCTGTAAAGTAAAGCGCTTTTTAGCCACAGCAGCTCTGTCTGAGGTAGGGCTGGTCACAGCCTCATCTGGCCCAGAGGAACAGCGAGGAGAGGAGACAGATGGGAAGGAGGAAGGAAGGAGAGAAGCCACCAGAGGGAGCGAAAGCAAGGTGAAGGGGCGTAGAACAACAGAGAAAGAGAAAAGTAATTAACGGTGGAAAAAAGAGAGAAGTTCAGACATGGATTAGTCATCAGAAGAGGGAAGCAAAGCACTCAGTGTGGTTTACACTGAACATGCACTACAAGTGACTGAGTAGTATCAGGTGAGGAGTAAGTGTATCAGGAAAAGGAATGTGATAGGGCAGATTTGCTGAAAGACAGGAGAGTTGCATCTGTCTATCTGGTTCTCTCTTCTGACCTTTTCCTGCAGGCTTTGGAGAAGAAGAGGAATTGGCGTCGGGGCTGCAGGGCTCAGCCTTCTTCTCCTCTGTCTTTTTGAAGCTCTTCTGACCAGTCTTGAACGGACTGTGGGGGACAAGAGCAGAAAGAAAGGAGCCTTGAGCTAAAGAACTTCGAAAGATCAGATTGTCACTGATCAGCCATGGTACAGAATAAAGCAATCAACTCATCACAATATCTATGGCTCAATCTCTTCATTTAGATTGTTAGCGGAGAGGATGAACTGGGAGGGGGTGCAGACTGACCTGAGGCTGACTGATCCACCTGACACAGGAGGGAACTGGAAAACCTGGTCTGTTGCCCTCTGTTGGCTGGCTTCTGAAACAAAGAGACGGTGAAGGGCCATTTCCAAACATCCACAAGGGAACACTTACAATCACTTCAGTTTTATAATCATTACTGAGGATACATTAGTGTTTCAGTTCCTGGTCTAGACATGCATATTGGACAAGAACCGTACCTCTATAGGCCTCCAACTGGGTTGTCAGAACCTTCCTGATCTCATTTACCCAAGTTGTTTTCACTTCAGTTGTTGGCGCCTGAAATGCAACAATGGATTAGTGATGCATATAAACTATTCAGGAGCTGGATGTATATTATGTTGATGCTGGAAGTAGACATGCACAGCACTGTTTCTGCCATCACTTTGGTTGTGAATGACATTGTCAATGCCTTGGATAAAAAAAAAACTTTGTGCGGCCATCTTTGTGGACCTCTCCAAGGCATTCGACACTGTTGATCATTCTTTGCTTTTATATATTTTAAATAATGTTGGTTTTAGTTCATGCTTATGCATGGTTCCTGAATTACCTTTCTGATCGGCAGCAGTCAGTGAACTTGGGAACTATTCGTTCAGAGTTTTTACCGATAACTAAGGGTGTTCCACAAGGTTCAATTCTGGGTCCAGTTCTTTTTACAATTTATATTAAGAATATTTTTTCATCATTAACTAATTGCCATGCACATTTATACGCGGATGATACAATATTTTATTGTATTGCAGACTCTGCTCAGCTAGCTGTGGAGAACCTGCAACATTCCTTTGACGTTCTCCAAGTTGCACTTAATGACCTTAAACTTGTACTGAATGCTCATAAAACTTTATGTTATTCTCTAGAATTAGAGATAATGGTAGCAAATACTTTCATATTTCCACTGTACAAGTATCCATTATTGAGAGAGTTACATAATATAAATACCTTGGTATTTGGATAGATGACAAATTCACATTCAAATTTCATACAGACAATCTTGTCAACAAATTACGACAGAAAATTGTTTTTTTGTATAGAAATAGAACTAACTTTACTATGTTTTATAGGAAAAGGTTTGTTGAAGCTGTTTTTCTCTCCGTCATGGATTGTGGTGATGTAATTTATAGGCATGCCTCTGCCTCTAATCTTAAGCCCTTGGATGCTGTTTACCATTCTGCTCTTAGGTTTATTACTGGTGATGTCTATAGCACTCATCATTGCATCCTGTATGAAAAAGTTGGGTGGTCTTCTCTGTCTGAGAGACGTGATAAGCATATATATGTATTTATCTACAAGGCCCTTATTGGGAAGCAGCCATCTTATATCACATCTATGCTAGACTGGTCCTTTGGGCCACATCATACTCGGTCTAATGACCGGCTTTCATTGCAAGTCCCTAGAGTTTGTACTGAGCTTGGGAGATCTGCTTTTTGTTTTTATGCTCCAACCGCCTGGAACTCTTTGCAGAGCACCCTAAAAATTGATACTTTAGTAACCCTTGTTATTTTTACATATATTGTCTTGTCACATACCTGAACAATATAGACCTCTTCCCGAGAGTTGCACCAGATTTCAAACTTCTTGTTGTCTCCCTTTGCATTCTCAGTAATGCCAACAGCACTCATCTGTTAAAATATATAGAAGGTTAGGTTAGATAGAAGGTTAGATAGAAGGATGTAAAAATGTAATCAATGCAAATCAACAACATTAAAAAACAGAGATGCAACAAAATTCAAAGCATTGTAGTTGTAGTGGAGCTTACACTAAGGGATTGTTTGAAACTGTAAGAGGGGGCTTTCTCATAGCCCTCCCCGTTCTCCTCCCTTCTCTTGCAGAACAGCAGGGCCTTCTCGTGCAGGAAGAGGTGTCTCTGCATGGGCTTGAAGCGAGCCAGGTCCTTCACCTTGGCGTGACCTTTCTTGTGCTCCGTCCACACGCTGAACGACCCCTGCATCAGCAGCCTGCCCAGCTCACTCATATTACCCTAACAAGGGAAAGAGTTCATGAGAGGATGCTATACAGTATAGTTGACCATATACTGTCTATATTCAAAAATACATGGACCAGAATTTTATCTGTCTATCTCTTGATAGAGCAAAAGGCTTCAAGACAAACTATCTTGTCAGAGTGGTAAGGAATAAGTCAGGTAATCTCAAAACAAATATGGCTGTGGTCCATCAAATGTGTCTGTTTTCTGTCTACTTTGTGTTCTGATTTACGTGCCAGTGTCTGTCTTCTGACTAATGTGTCTGTGTTTTAATGGAAGTGCCTGTGTCAGCTACAAGTATCTGTGTTCCTTCTAATAAAATATTAACACCATCTTCCCCATATAGATTTGCATCCCCTTTTGCACAATACCTGCCTCATATTTCTCAATGCTTAAATAACCTTATATAACCTGTCTCCTTTCCTTCATCTACATCTGCCCTTCATGAGTGAAGTGGAGGTAATAGGTGAAATTAATAAGGAATCATAGCTTTCACCCAGATCTACCTGGTTCAGTCTTTTTAAAGCTGCACTAAGATTTTTATGTAAAAAACCCTTTTGGCCTAAATCACAAAGTGGGGCTGTAATAGAGAAGCATCACCCATCCCGTGCAAAGCTGCAGCTTTATTTATTCATTCATTTATTGTCTTTACTACTACTACTGGCGGAAGGCAGGGAAACACCCGGGACAGGTCGCCAGTCCATCAGTGCGGGCAGTGTGGCTTTAATGTTATATATAATATCATATTCAAATGGTACACTCAGTATATGTCTGTCTTCCATGTGATGTCCGTGCTCCATCTCAAGTGTGTGTGTGTTGTGTCTGATGTGCTTGTGTCCGGTTTAATGCCTCACCTCATATCCTGTAATGGCAATGAGGTGCATGGAGTCATTGACAGCCTTGAGGATGCCTAAGATGGAGGACAGTGCGTCCTGCAGGTCATCAGTCCCCTCACAGCCCTTACTGTACTTCAGTAGTTCCTGTAACCAAACACACATACACACACCTCACTATAATGACTAAAGAACTTGGATGCCACTGAAAAGAACATTCAACAGCTCAGTCAATATGCGGCCAACAGACTGTATCTTACCTTCAATAGCAGCTGATATTTGGTAATTCTCTGAACAGGCTTCAATAGATAGGAATCCAAGCCCAGTTTATGCTCCAGCTTTTTCTGACACTCCTGGTTAAAACCAATTAAAGAAGAATACATTCATGTCAAATGATAAACACAAATAAATATTAAGTTACAACGCCCTAAGGAGTGCTTCCTCTCGATGAGTGTGGTGAGGGTTTATTCACCTGGAAGAAGGCGCAGTCAGAGCACTGCCTCCAGAGGCTTTCAGAGCGAGGCTTGTTCTGACAGTACTTCTCATAGATCTGCAGGTCTGTCATCTGAGGAAGGCCAGGCATACAAATTGTATAAGAAACAGAATCATCAATACAGTTTGATTCACACCTCTGTGCTGAAAATCATCAACTCTCAGCATTCACCCACCCTCTCTAGAAAGCACCTTCCAACCAACTCGGGGCAGTCTGTGTACTGCTCCAGCTCCCTCAGAAAGGTCCTGGAAAACAACAATAGATCATGTTATTGATAAAAGAGAGAGAGGAAGAGTGGGATGATAGAGGAGGCAGAATGAGACAGAGAAGAGATGAAGAAGTAGATTAATGAAGAAGGTGATTAGCTTTGATGAGAGCCATGGCTCAACAGTCATGTTACAGTGCTGGTATGATGAATGACAGCCAGAGGGCGCTCATTCACCTCTTGTGAAAGTGGTAGATCTCTGGCATGTTGCCAAACAGAACCTCCTTTTTGTTCTGCAAAGGAGTAGGGATGAGAGGAGCCATCGCTGGGTTATCCATCTCAGAGGCGTATCCCTGAAACACAAAAACACAACACATGGAATTCTAGGCACAGGCAAAAGAGAAAGCAAGATGAACTTTCTGTGGAATGGATAAACACCTGTAATACACAGAGCAGCTCCTCCACGTATGCTCTCTCTGTTTCCAGCAGCTCATTCATAACATGCCTACAGAGAGAGAAGAGAGAGAGACAGAGAGAGACGGAAAGGGAGATCAATCAGTTAAAGGATATGGTACAGGCATAATCAGAATACAAGATGCACAATTTTAGATAATGAATATCTGCTGTGTAATTTGATTATGGATGAATGAGCTGTGGCCAATTCCTCACCTTCTGAGTATTGCCAGGTTCTCCTCCTCCTCTGACAGAGAGGCATGTCTGCTGTTACTGCCTCCGTTCTGCAGCTGGCCATCTCCCTGGGAAACACATCAAATCACCATGACTAGAGAACAGCAACTGCAGATAACAACTGGAAGATAGAATTTAGATACAGATAAAATAATGAGAAGACTCCACTCACTTTCTTACAGTTGACACCGTTCACCGAGTCTCCCTCTGAACTGTTTTTCTCTTGCTGTGCTTTGTGTGCTATGGCAGGGGATGAGGAAAAAAGAGTCACAACCAATAGGTAATTTAAAATGCAGAGAAATACTACATTATACCAGTAGCATCCATCTACTGCGCACCAACAGTGTTAGATCATCAATGCAAGATTTGATCATCCCACAGCCCAGCTCTATATCTTTCTAAGGATCAGACTCATTACAGTAGATAGAATAATAGCCATGTAGACGTAATATAGACGTTAACAAAGAGTCTGAGTCAAAGAGTAAGGATGTTATGTCATGTAGAGTGATGTGAGGACAGACCAGGTGAGGTGAGAGGAGACTTGATGAAGGCTTCAGGTCTGGGAGCCACCGGCTGGACTGGTCTGGTCTGTTTGGCTGCTAGCTTCTTCAGGCTGACCCTCCGCTTGTCAAACATCTCCTGCATGGACACCTGCTTCTGGAACACCTTCTCCACATGGTCCTGACACATGGTAAATCATCACAAATTGTATTAGTATGTTCAGCATGTGGCATTTGATGCATCTTTCTTTATCTAAAGTTAGATTTAAAGGTGCAATGTGTAATATTTTACCACATTACCACATTATTTTTGAGACATTAGTATGATTACTGTAAATAAACAAGACCATTGCTGAGAAGATTGGCAGCCTTTACATTTGACATCATGTCCCACTGGGTTGGATTTTGTGGGAAATCTTGGGCTGGTGTTCCCAGCACAAATGGAGCTAAAACTTTCAGTTTCTCACAATGGCAGATGGTGAAATGATTGAAAGGCCAATGGGAAAATCATTTCCAGGATGTTTATCCTCTTCAGTAAAGTGAAAAGACTGAAGTGACTGAAGACGGAACATCCTCTTTGCAACAGAAAGCAACAGGATATATGGGAAATGTGGTCTTAATTTTGAGACTCTAGCACTAACAACAATACTGTGAGATAGAGGCTACCAACTGTCTTGACCGTGGTCTCATTTGTTTACAGTAATTGCACAAAGGTATCACAATTACTTTGACAAAGATATATTGATGTTTAAAAATGCTACATGTAGCATTTATCAGCTAAGTTTCTTAAGGATCTGGACTGCTGATTCCTGAATCAGTAGTGGGTCGGTCCTCTTACCCTGAGCTCCTGGTTGAGCACTGCCTCGTATTCCCTCCAGATGGTACTGAGGTCCGTCAGACGGTTCTGGCCCGCACTGTCCAGGTAACGCTCCAGCTCCTGCAGGGCTGACTCTGCCCCCTCATGTGACTGACACTTGTCCACTGGCTGAGACGCCAGCAGGTATATACCATCATCACACCACTTAACAGCCTGAGAGAGAATAAAGGAGGATAAAAGGGGAGAAAGAATTAGGGGAAAAAAGCAAAGGAGACAGTGAACTATGAGGTTACGGAAACTATATTGGAATTGTGTGTGTGCATGTCCTTTTCTCACCCTCTCCAAACTGTGGTGCAGCTCCATGGCTTTGAGGAGGTGGTCCTTCTTGGCCCTCAGGTTGCTGCTCAGATCCTCACTGAGTGCTCTGAGTTCGCTGCATTTGGGCTGGATGGAATCCTCGGCATAGTGGGCGTTCTGGATCAACTCGTCACCCTCACGAGCCAAGGCCAAGGCCCTGTCCAGCACCTCCTGTGGAGGGGTCAAATAGTATTTCCAAATATTATTTTATTATAAGCTAAAGTAATTTACAAGCTTAAAAAAATTGTCCAGCAGGCTTGTCTGCAGTAACCAAGGAGGAATGTATTTTTTATTTTTTCTGGCGCAAGGTGTCACAAGTTAATTTGATTAGAGATTAACAAAATGGTCCAGACTTGTTGGCTACAGACTGATATGATTATATGTGAAACAGTGGTCTGTTATTCAGAAACAACAGACTTCAGAATGCAAGGCCAATCAGAATTGAGTATTCAAACAAAAACCCATAATAAACAAATATATTATTTAACTATTCATGGTTAGACAAAGCTTTAATGTTAAGGGTGTTACTTACACAGACTTTCTCCTCATAGGTGGTGAGTTCGCGGAAGATGTGGTCGGCATGCGCTGGGCTGATCCCCACCTCAGAGAAGGTTGCAAGTTTCTCAGACACCTGGTCCAGCAGAGCCCGCACCTGGAGACCAGCACCACAGTTATTTAGCAAGTCAAATGGGATCTAATGGACTGTTGAAAGAAGAAGTTTATGGATGATTTCACCTGAGCTAAGACAGACTCCAACTCACCTCTCTGTAGTTGTGCTCAAAATGGCGCAGTTGGAGACATTGCTCCAGTTTGGTCTGGTGCCTCACCCAGAACTCATCGAAAGCCCTTTCTGTCTCATCCAGCTGAGACAGTAGTCTGACAGAGGACCAGAGAAAGAAATGGGATTGGAAAGAGAGAAATGTGTATCGTAAAGTAGTGAGACAGGGAGTGAGGAGAGAGCGAGGGCAGTGGAGGGAAAAATAGAAAAAGCAGAGAATGTGATGGGGATGCTGACTGAGGTATTTGGACATTCCTGTTTTTCCTTTGCGTGTTGTATGTGCTAGCTGGAGCTCATGCCTGCTGACATAGGAATCAGTGCCTTCAGTGTTGCTTAAAATACTGGCTCTGACCTCAAAGCACGCTGCCCCGCCAGCCTTTATTACGACCATAATGATGAACATAGACTAGACAGCAATGAACAAATCGCCTAACATCAACAGCAACACACATGTCTACTGGTTCTATTTTGGTGCATGGATACAAACAGCTTAAAACAGCTGGGAGGTCATGATATGCAATTGTAACAATGGTCATACTTTATTTGGATAGTCCAATGCTGATACTCAGCTTACCATCATGTGACTATAATGTGTCACTAAAAAGTTGCCTTAGTTTCAGGTGATAGTCACAATAGTGTGAACAGTTAGTCTATAGATATTCAGTGTCTAGGTTAGAGTTAATGTTATGTTTGGGTTGTGGGTTAAAATGTGTTCAGGGTTAGGGTTGAATAGTCTGTGGCGATGGAGCAAAAAGGAAAGTGACACTTTGTTGAACATCTACTTTTTATCACTTGATAGTTGAATATCAATACTGGGCTACCCAAATAAAGTGTTACCGTAACAATAATCATCCCCAGTTGACATGCTACAAAAATGATGGATAGAACCTGAGCTTTTTGTGATAACCAAAGAATGATATGTAAAACTATTGAAGCAATGATACTACTTTCACCAGTCTAGTTCCCTTACATTTTGGTGTTAGTAGTCCTGATAAATTCCTTGTGCTTTTTTTTTTTAGAGAATCAGCTACTCTACGTCTGGTGTGTGTCTAGTAGCCATCCTGCACTGATCTATGTTCTAGGGTTCTAACCTCTGCACTGTGGCCAGGTTCTCCAGTTCATCCTGGTTCATGTTGTGGTCAGGGTCTCGGACCACAGGCTCATTGATGCTCTCCAGCAGCCTGCTGCCCTGGCCCAGAGCCACCAACAGATCCTCCTACAGACACAAAGAGAGGGGTGGAACTATGTAATCCAGATAGATAGGTGTTAAACTTGTGTGTGTGTGTGTGTGTGTGTGTGTGTGTGTGTGTGTGAGACAGAGAGAAAGATAGATATATATATAGAGAGAGCGATATAGAAAGAGCATTGTGGTGTGTGTGAAACTTTTATTTATGTGTCACTCCTCAACATGTAGCAGATCAAACAGAGTAAAGTGTGTTTACAATAAACACATTACCCAAATAAAAAAAGAGGCTGAGGACCACTCACTTAGAGTTATGAGACACAGACTAAAAATAAATACACATAAAAATACTACATACACACACACACACACACAAATATAAAGACATACAGACACATAAAGATACATACTGTAGATACACAGATACATACATACATACACACACACACACACACACACACACAAACAGAAAAGAGGTCATAGAACATTTGTGTATGTGTGTGTGTTGACGGTGTTACCTTCATCTTGTCCTTCTTGTTGGTGTGTGTGCCCAGCAGGGAGGTTGTGGCCTGGATGTCGTTGGGGAGTTCAGTTTCAGCCAGCTCAGTCCCAAATGACTGCAGGGTCTGAGCCGTTTTCTTTACCATCAACGCAAAGCCCTCAATGGCCTGACACACAAAACAAACAACAGCCAGACAGACAGGAGGAGGAGATTTTCAGCACACATACTGATGATCAGAAAGTTTGTATGATCCACAGTTTTTGTAAATTGAGAGAGTCATCTGACATAGTATCTAGTAACTTGTTATTTCTTGCTGTTGTGTAAAAATGTTGCAATTTTGGTACTTTTCATGATTTTACTGAACTGAACGTTTACATGGAGGTCTTCATCTAAAAGCAGCGATATGTAGAACTTGTTTTGATGGTGTCCTTACTGATTCTTCACTTTGCTAGTCAGATCAGTGTCATCCATTAAATCACTTCTCCCAGGAAAGCCATTTTCATAATGATAATTTTTATATCCTGCTTTATCCCTGTTGTAATTGTGTCTGTCTCCTTTTTTATTTCATTCTCATTTGTCTTTGTTTCCTTTTATCTACTCTTTTATTGTACTGTACTCATCTATTGTATGTTTTGTCTTATTTTTAAAGCACTTTGTAGCAGTTTTGTTATATAAATAAAGTTAATCATTATTATTATTCTCTGTGTGTCCATACTTCTTGCTCTCTGTATGGCAGTATATGTACTCACAGTGCGGTGGGTGATCCACTTCTCGTGGCAGTACTCCTGTGTTCCCCCGAGTTCCTGGGTCAGCTGAGTGCGGTCTATGTAAGAGTGGAGCTCAGTGATGGAGCTCAGCATAATCACCTACACAACAGACACACACACACACACACACACACACACACTATTACATACATCTGATTTCATCCTACCTGTATTACTCTAATTTCATGCATTATGAGCATCCTCTGAAAACATATCTTCAAAAGGTCAACTTTACGGGGGTTTTGTGACTTTATAGTCATATGTTTTGGATTGGTCCCAAGTTCATGAAACACAGAGGGTGACAACAGCTACAGTAAATATGGTTGGAGATACAGGTATTTCACAAGACACTGATGGTATACACAGTGTTTCATGAGACTGCACATACCGGCACCTTCATCTTGAACTCATCCTTGTTGAACTTGAAGAGGATGTCGGAGAGCGTGCGCTGCAGGAGGGTAGTGGGCCTCAGAACTAGAACCAGTTGCAGGTTCCCTGGGAAGGATCCCTGAACGGAGAGAGGATGGAGACTGTCACTGCTTATGTAACAGAACGGGACAGACAGGAGCCTCTTCTGCCCTGAGTCTACAAAACATCTCACTTCAGTCGGAGACACTCTGTTCTTTCTGGCCTGACAGCCTGTACTTTATCTAAAATGTTTTTCCATCCCTCTCCCTTTCACTTTTATTCTCTCCTTCACCCATGTGCGCACTCTCTATCGTTCATACACACATTCAAGCATGTGCAGAAGCATGTAGAGTATGAGTGAATGGCAAGGATACGGGGGATATGGGACACCTTCCTGAGGCAGGGACATTAATCTTCATGTCGTTGAGATGCTGCTGCATGAATAATGAGGTAGAAAAATCGACACCAACCACACGTACACATGCATACACACACACACCATGGAAAGATATAAACCCAGGGGTAGATAAAGAGGAAATAAAAGCCCTATCCAGCTGGCATTATTAGGGCTTAAATTAGCATAGCCTTGATGCCTTTGTTAAATTGGGATGAGGTAGGACATGAGCTTTTACCCAGTACATGGAAAGAATACTAATGGGCCCTAACAAAAATACTCAGCACAAAGCAAGCCAATGTTAACTAAGCAAAAATGTCTTACCAGACGTAACTGTAAAATCCACATTAATCCCTCAGAATATTCATCATGCTATGTGCTTATCACTGACTTAATTGAGCCAGTAAAACCAATATAATGCCAGTTAAAACCTGATGATTGACAGCCACTGGCAGAGTAGGTACTGCTGTGAAAGCAGTTGGATGATGTTTGAAGGAGAGGACACTGATCTCCCCTCCTGCGATTGCACTGCACTGCGATTGTTAATGCAGGCTTAATTAGCTAATGACCTGAGCAGTTGCTTTGCCTGATTGGCCGTTCTTCCCAAGTGAGTCAGGGAACGCTGGTCTAAGCAGAAATGACAGGAATACCTCGTTAACAAACAACCACTTGGGATAGGGACTCTTACTGGAATGAATAAATCAATTAAATGTTCTTCCTCGCTGAGCAGACAGAACAAGGCTAAGCGCCAAATCCAGACTGGTCATTCACCACCAGCAGAGAAGGAAAATTATAATTTCTGGAATATTGCAAAACATGCAGCATGGTGGGATAGCAGGTAAGGTAGGTATACTTTACACCAAAGTAAGCGTCATCATACTACATCATAGTATGTCCTACTCGCATTATCGATCAAATACACCCAAATCCTCAGGAATGGCTTCTGACACACTGTGCAGCACACTCAGAAAGTGGCTTGATTCCCGAATGGGTGTTGTAGCTTTTGACTATTCAACCATGCTGCTTGGATTGGTGGTCACTGGTGGTTTAGTAATCGTCATGGTCTACTTGCTCTTTGTTCTTTGTCAATGGTAGACAGTGAGATGCACACCTAGACATGGACCCCCCCACACCCCTCTCTCTCTCTACAAACACACACACACACGCACACACACTCACACACACACACACACAAAGGAAGAGCCAGATAAATGACTAGTGAGGAGATTGTGTCTCTGGGGACTGACTGAAGCCACAGTAATACTATAGACTTTTAATTAGGACCAGTCTATTCTCTTCCCTGTGTGTCGGCAAGCTACCAGCAGCCGCAAACTCAACCATGCATGGCGATGGGTAGCTTTCATGAAAACACACAGAGCCACATTGACACATATACACACACAAGCACAGTCATATATGTACACACACAAATAGACAAAGGGAATCACTCTACAGACTAAACGGGTAAACATTCAATATCCTTGCTCATGAATTTTTCTCACACATCCACACACACTCAAACTTAAAGGGGCCCTGACATATTAAAACAGACACAAACAAACATTGCCTTACCATAGCCTAGCCAAGTGAATACATCATAATATGGTCTGACTGTGATGTGATTTAGCTCATGAACTAGTCCCCATTACAAATAGATAGCAGCAGCTCAACACGTGCCAGCTTTCATTACCATCCATTTAGCAGCCTGGCTGAATCACCCCAAACAGGCAAACCATTGCAGGGATGACTGAATGCCCCCCATTACCAGCCTGTCAGCCTGTAAACTCCCCCTTGTGGGATTAATAAAGCTTGATTCAATTTGAAATGAGTGAGTGGGCCTCCCATGTCCCTGGAGACCACGGGTGGTGATATTCATCTCTCTTTCTCTCTCTATTGGATAACTCATCTCTCCATATATCCCTTCATTTTTGAAGGGAACTGTTCAGCGGAATTATGAGAGCGGTCAGGAACTGTCCAATGCTACATGGTGCTGAAAGCAAAAAAGGTAGCAAAGCAAGGTGTCATTTTGTTTGTTTGTTTTGTTATAAACTTTGAAAAAAATTGAAGTATCACAGCAATTTTTATCCTCTACAGGGAGTCTGAAAAATGCATTCAACTGTAGTTCTGTTTCCTTTACATCAAATTTATAATTGATAATACTAAACCACTGTGGACTAGACAGCAGGTTATGGAAAGTGAATGTTGACATGGATGAAGATGGTGAGAAAACTGGTGCCGTCTAATGGAGCGTGAATCAAGGTGCTAATTCTTTGTATTGCTTTAGTCCAAATAAGCAATATGCTGTGGGATCATGTGATGCGTAGAGGGGAAATCCCCCCCCCCCAAACACACACACACACACACACACACACACACACTGCAGAGAGCTGCCAGTGCTCTGTCACTCCCTACAGAAATCATGAAACACATAGATGAACAGATAGACACTCTGGCTCACCAGCCAGGAGAGAAGACCAGAACTACAGGATGTACTTCAGACAGAAAGGGGTGAGAAAGACCGGAAAATGAAACAACACTGATTATTGCTGAGGCACTACTCTATTCCTCTTATTCAGAAACATAAATTACATAACTGATATCAATTCTCCCTCTAACAACGAGTGTGATGTAGTCAAAATGAAAGAGGAGATAAGAAGAGGAACTATGAGGTAAACATAAGATAAAAGACAGGAAGAGAGGAGAAATGGAGACTTTGACAATGCAAGAACAGATGAAATAACAAAAGAGGCTAAAGGGGGAGAGACATGGAGAGAGAGGAAGAAAGAGAAAGATAGAGAATGAGAGAGAGAGAGAGAGAGAGATTCCTCCTGTTTCCCTCCCTCTGGGTGCTTGAACGTGAGCATGCTGCAGCTGATTACGGTGTAATGAGAATATGACTCACACTATTCCATCCAAAGTAGGTTAGTAGGCTGGACCCGAACACCTCACCTAAAACTCAGCATGGGAGCGCTTAAACCAGGCCCAGTATTAACCAGTTCTCCATGAATTTAACGGTCTCAGTATCCTTATTTTGTTTTGGAATTTGGTGATGAAAACATCCCTTGTTTCTCATCATGACATAAATATGATACAGCAATGACGAGTGCGATGAATACGAATGCATGCCTTGAAAGCTTAATTGACACCAGAGCAACATGCTCTCCTCCTGTCTTTCTGGCATGTGGCTGTTTATTTTTCCCTCCAGCTATGGAAACACATGGCAGGCTTTGATGGTGGTGGGAGGGAGTTCAGGGATGGGGGTGGCTCATATCAGCCCCCTGGGGTGGTAGTGATATTAGTCTATTATCTACTCCCTGACACAGATGTGGAGCTCTGAAAGACAGAGGGGGGTGGTCCCACACCTCTCTATTGCCTCACTCACAAAGCTCTTCTCCCCCTGGGGTGAAGGTGTGAGGTGAGTGCCTCTCAAACCCAGGGGCTCCTCCACTCAACAGTTGATTAAAGATAACGCTTCTCTTCAGCAAAGACACACGCAAACACACAGACACAAAGGGATACACAACATAGACAATGCAGTAAGAAAGTAAGTGTGCACACACTCACACAGACACGCACATGTACACACACACACACACAAAGAAAAACTCACTGCGATGCGAAGCAGGGTCCCCTTGACGGCCGCCCATCGGTCTTGCCGGCGGTCAATGACCAGGATGAAGCCCACTCCTGTCGCTGACAGACTGCAACACACAGAGAAGCACTTCAGTGAACACAAATAAACACTGGCCCGCGCTACTCACCTAGAGGGCTGAGGGGAGAGCAGAGCTTGGTTTAACACATCAACTCTACCTCACAATGTAAAAACACATAGTGCAACATAGTTTGGAGGGCCGCAGAACACCACGTGATCACAGAGAAAGCCAGTCACAGAGATAATTCAGTAGCAACCTATACTGCAAAGTAATGCCTTCAACCCATACCAGTCACATTTTAAAAAATGAGGGGTAGAGTGCTCTCAGAAACCACCAGAGCCCAAAATGAAAAAAACACAAACATGAAACATACATGTATTTTTCCCTCGCTCTGTGCGCAATGAGAGTGGAGAAAGGAAGAGGTTGTTCACAGCTTGTTGTTTTGTTGTGCTCTTTATCTCCTTAGACAGCTGGTCCAGTCCATAGAAAGAGGTGCTGTTCAGCACCCCCAGATTTCTTGGCTATCAGCCTCCAGCCCCCAATTCTCTGCTTGTGCCCTCCCCCTTGTCCTCTGTGGTCCCAGGAGAGAGGAGGGCTATATGGTTCACACACAGCTGGTGGAGTACTCAATGGCAATCCCACGTGCAGCGTGTCAGCAGAATCCCTTCAGCATGCCTAAAAAGCACGCAGATCCTATAGGTGACACGAGAGCAGCAGCACCTCAGCAGCACAACATTGACTGCCAGCACCTTGCATACAGAAAGATATCAGTCATCCTCCTTATCAGTATCCTTACTGCACAAACAGGCTGGCAGGAGATTAAAAAAGTCCAGTCCTGGAGACAATAAAGGCAAGAGAAAGGAGATGAGGATGTGTCTGAGAGGTAGATCCCAGTGTGCTGTATTCTGTTGGAAGGAGAGGGAGCCAAATGCTTCAGACCATCACAGCATCCAGCCTCTGCACCGCGTGCATCAGCCGGCCAATGAGGAGCTGGGAGCTGCCGTGCCACCAGCCTATTACAGCATGGCTGCAAGGTGATGAGCAGCACTAGTGGCCAGTCAGCAGGTCTTTATGGCTGTGGGGGAGGGGACAGGCTTGAAGAAAAGAGTGAAGCCGCAGTGGCTCCGAAGGCTTCTATTATTAGGAGAATACAGTATGCTTCTCCATGTCTGTCTCTCTTTGCTCTCTCTCCCTATGACATTCATGTTGATTCTGGCACTTCTCATGCTTTTTTGTTCACTGTGCCTCTCCTTTCATCTTTTCATATTCTCCTCCTCCACCCTCCCCGCTCCTCTTCGCTTCATCACTCCCACAGACTCTCTCAGCCGCTCAGGCATTCAAAGCACAGAGCGGCGCTTTACATCTCCACTGCTTCAGCCGCAGAGAAGGAGGAGGGGGAAAAAGGGAGAGTGGGACAAGCGCTGCTCTGCTCTAAGACATTTATGGTTGCTGAAATGGGAGGCTGGTTCATGGTGAACATACAGCGCCAGAGGCTGAGAAAAAGAACATCATTAGAACATGACAAAATGGGTTTCTGCTGCTGTTGCCGTGGCTATAAACACAAAGACCTAGTCTATGGGAGCTTATTGGCTATATTTGTGGTGTCCCATATGATTATTGATTTATTTCAAAATATAAACAGCAATTTAGAATTTGCATTCTATAAAGGAAGGTGTTGAGCATAGCAAGTAGAAGGACATTAAATAAACATGTTGTTATTATTGCACAACACACTGATACTGGTGAACAGATACAGTCGCACAAAAAATTTTTTAATTTGAATATTCATACAATGCCTCTAGTTTATCGGCAAAGTTGTAGCTGCACTTGGAGGGGTGTCTAAATAATTGGATTTCCCAGGGCAAAGTGTGTGGAAGCTTGCTGTGTGTTGAGCTGTGAAAAAGCTCTGCCTAATGGCAATGCAGTGATGAAGGAAATTTACTGCATGAATACATATGCAGACGTAGGCACACACTTCCACATACTGCTACCCCCTCCCCTTCCTCTTTGGTAAGCTGCTGAACAGTGCACAGAAAATGACTGTTTGAATTTAGGGGCAGTGGTATATCAAATTGAAAACAGCTTAAATCACCATGATAGCAGAATGCATTTAAAATGGTCAAATCTCTCAGTGTTTACCGTACCTCTTTAACCTGAAGTAACCAGGTAAAGAGTATGGTAGGGAGATAGGGGGGGAGGAAGAGGAGGGGGGTGGGGGTGGGGGTGGGGGGGCAGGAACGTGGTCTGCCCAAGGACACAGCTGTTAATTCATTTACTCAGTGTGTTTGGAGATGCAAAGCATAAATGAGCCTTTCCTCATAGAAAAACAGATTAGGACCCAGAAAATTCCATGCCCTGTCAGAGGATTGGCAGTGAGGAAAATTAATTAAATACTCGGTACACCTTCAGAGGAGGTCTTAATTGAAACAACACCCCAAAGTCATCCCTTTAACCACGATTTGAAGAAAATTGAATATTTCTATTAAAGCAGAATTATTTTCAGAGGAAATATATGTATTCGCTATGATAACAAGTGCACACATGTATGGGATGGAAAATGGAAACAGCCTCTGCAATTAATATTGATCCATAGGTATTCCTTTAAAGACTAGCACCAACTGTTTTGCATTCAAGGTCACGGTACACAGATGTTGGACATTTGCCCCTAGCTGTGTTCTGTGTGTGCCCTGCTGGGGGGGTTTGGTCCCTCAGGTACCTCCAGCCATCTGCCTCTCTGCTCGCAACAGCTTGAGGCTCAACGCACTCTCACCACTGAGGATGACCCTCCATCAGGTGACTGGTCACCTCTACAGTCACACCATGATAGAGGTAAAATTAGACACCTGGAAGCAATGAAAATTTTGCATGCCCTTTAGCCTGTGGTTAGTAGTTTTCAGCCTGGATTTGCAAAATCATCCTCACTAGCCAGAAGTAGAACAGGGGATACAGCGTTACAGAAAACAGTGGGACGAAAAGGGCTTCAAAGTGCTCTTCCTCAGGCAGCATTGCACTGAGCTTGAAAAGTATTGCATATTCTGCATATTTACAGCCTATATATGTCCAACTGCTCATTATGCGCTGTTGTTGATTTATGCACTTTTGAAGCTTTAATACATTTTTGACGTTGTACAAGTAAGGTGCTTCCAATCCCTTTATTTTGTAAATTAAAGAAAAGTAATGCTGAAATGAATAAAAATATCCCTCAGTCATGTTAACATATAGGCTGTACATTTGATAATCCAATTTGCAGCACTTATTGTGATTACTCCATTAGGGAGACAATGATTCAAAAGTGAATACCTGCACTCCAGGAGCCACGTGAAAAAGCTACGTTGACAGAATTGGAACATATTATTCACAGGTTCTCACACACATGTACATGTATGCACGAATACAGACACAGAGCCATACACACATAGACACAGAGACACAGAGCCATACACACACACACACACACACACACACACACACACACACACACACACACACACACACCAGAGATCAGCTCAGCTCAGCTGTCTGTATGCATTATTTAGACCCAAACATTTAGAAACACTGCGGTTTCTATTTTTGTGTACTTTGCCGGTGCAGACAAGACGCAGAAAAAGAAAAAAAGACACAGAAAAAGGAGGACAAATAGGGAAGGGAAGCTATATCAGGCAGGTAAGAGACTTAAACGGGGAGGAAAACATGCATGAAAAATGGAAGAAGGAAGAAGAGCTTTAGGAAGATTTGGAAGGAGAGAGAAAGACATGGCAGAAAAAATGAATTTGAGAGAAGAAAGGGACAGGAGATGGTTTTCCTCAGGGATATTTGGGGAGGGGGTGGGGGGGCACCATGTCCCCTCCCCCCTTGTCTGATTTGGTCTGTCCATGTGTATAAAGACAGTCTGCAGAAATATGATAAAGGCATTGGTTTTTAAATTGGCCAGCTTATTAACGCAGCAATAACAACCCTCCCCCTATCTCCAGAGATCTCTAGGCAATAAAATGACAGTCTCATCCATTTAACAAATCCTCTGTACATCTGTATGATATGCTATAAATCTGATCCAGAGCAAAGCTGTGTATAAGTGTCCACTGCCACCTACTGGCAGACTTCATAGACAAGGGAGTGGGGCATCTTCACAAAACCAACTACTATCTTCTCCTATCATTTGTTATCTTATCTCTATCGCCTCTCTTACCTTATTAGATAATGTTTAAAATAATCATGACAGCAGCTCTCACAGTTTATGAATGTGATTAGTATATCCAGACTGCTCAAAGAGGTTCAGGAGCAGTACAGTGCTGCTGTGGGAAGGAGGAGAAAGCAAGTTGATGGCGAGGATGGGTGAGTGAGGTGTGAGTGTGAAATAAAGGGATGAAAAAGAGAGGATTGGAAAGATAGGTGGAGCTGGAGAGCATACAAGAGGTAAGAAAGAGGGTATATAGAGGGGTAAAAGTGTGTTGGCTGTAGAGGCTGGTGTGGGACCTTACCTGGGCACACTAGTCAGATAGGTGAGCACGTTGTGAAACTCCCTCTCCGTGATCTCTCCAAAGGCAGGGAATTCTGGGAACACAATGATGGGGCTGCCATTTTGTCCTCTACCCCCTGGGAAATAGATGCCAAAAAGAGGAATATTAGACACTTTCGGGGGGGGGGCTGGGAAAGCAGAAAGTTTTACTAATTTTAAATGCATCTCCTGCAATTCTACAGACTTTGGCATCACTGTTGAGCTTTTTTGAATAGATAAATCGATTTTTTCCCCATTTGGCCTCGAAATCGATCTACAACCACACTAACCTTTTTATTTTGATTATTATTATTAATATTAGCACCAATGAGCTCAAGCAAAGAAATCCATCAAAGCGGAATGCCTTATTTGGGCAGAAATTGTACGCCAGCCAGACTGCGTGTTCCGTGGTCCAGGAGAGAAAGTTGCAGGCGTCCAATACTGCCGCGAGAGCCTTTACCATGGAGTCTATGAAACACCCGGTGCGTCCTATACAGACGCAGAAGGGTAGGCTACCTTTAGCGTCGTTATAGCGTCGCCAAGGGATTTGACAAAGAGTCAACCTAAGACGAGTTGATGAAGCCTACTCCCCTGGGCGCTGGTTCAGCTGTTGCTTGGACCGCGGCATAGGCTCTCTTTGGGAACCTTTTTACATGGTCCTCATTTCAGACCAGTAGCTATTGGACGATCGATGGGCGCGTCTGGAAACTTTCTGTTATATTAAGTTCACTGAAATGTGTTTCTGAGAGAAATGAGGACCCTGTGAAAACAAGCCTGTCAAACCTTATCGCAAACCTGTCAAAACGGCACAAAACACCGAGAGATGGAGCAGGCGCAACATGGTGGTGTCTCTCTCACTTCACTCGTGGCGGCTTTTTTTTTTTTTTTTTTGAAGTTTTTATTTGTTTTTCTAGTTAACTTTGATAGTTTGGACCAGGTGGCGTGGCGGCTAGTGACCGCGGTTCGTTGAAGAGCTGGTGGTTGGTACGAAGCGGCTGGACTGGGTGGCGGGTTTGCCTCAGTGGGAGGAAAACCCGCCACCCAGTCCAGCCGCTACAAAGGTGTGGTCTGGCGGTTAGCGTTGGCGGTTCGTTGAAGAGGTGGTGGTCGCCACCCAGTCCAAGCAAGCTTCCCTGAATTTTAATACAGTAAAATATCTGTGTCAAAGTCCACAGTAAGAGCTTTACCAGGGGCTAGTAGCTTAGCGGTAGTTCCAGTAGTTCTCATTACAGATATGCTATCTGAAACATTTTGGCTAGTCGTAATGTAATGAGAGACATTGCAAATTAGCATTTAAGATATTTCTCGTTACATTATGACACAGTCAAATGCTAATTTAAGATATGTATTTTTTTTTACATTATGACTAGTTAAAATGCTAATTTAAGATATCTTTTATTACATTATGACCAGTCAAAATGCTAATTTAAGATAGCCTATCTTTTTTTTTTTTTACATTATAACTAGTCAAAATGCTAATTTAAGATATCTTTTTTTTTTTTTTTTTTTTTTAACATTATAACTAGTCAAAAAGCTAATTTAAGATATCTTTTATTACATTATGACGAGTCAAAATGCTAGAGGTATCAAACGCAAGGCAGAGAAGAGCTCTTTCAGCTTACAATTGTTTTTCGGGTGGATCAGCACCCCATGTTGCACTGAGCACCTCTCCGTCTTAGTCCAATACGCCAAGGCAGCGATACTCCGCTTTCTCTTCGATTGAACAAGGCAGAGTCCAGTTTGGGACGAGGTTGGGATATGATTGGCATGCTTGGTGATTGATGACATATGGTTTCGATAGTGAATGTCCCGTATCACAAACAAACTGAATGACGTGGCGTATGAATTTGGCAGCACGCCAGGATACTGTGCGTCGGCCTTATAGGATTGAGTAAAAATACAGTGTAGGCTACGGCGATTATGTCTATGGACACTTTACATGGAAGTCTTTATAGTTAGGGATAGAATCCCAAGCTATAACCCTTTGGGGAGGATATATCAATATAGCATTTACACACATATATTCTTGAATGTAGGGCCTGCTCATGTAGCCTAACTGATGTGCATATTTACAGATCCCACCATAGGCCACCTCAAAATATTTGCTCAAATTTTTGAAACACGCAAATGTAAAACTATTTGCTGTACATTTAGAACTCATGTACTTTCAGTCCTTGTGTCGACAGCTAAGTCAATCAATTTGACAGTCAAAAAATGTCTGTGATGTAGGCTATATAAGTGCGTATGTAATAAAAATAAACAAAGCCAGTAGAGAACTGAGTTACGACCACATGGGGGCACTACTGTTAAAGCCCTGATGATGAGGGAACATGTAGGGAAAACACAGCAAAAATGTCCATTATAACAAGTGATTTAGTCTCATATTCAGTCTTAAAATCTTATTTTTCTCAAAAGAAGTGAAAAACAAAAGATATTTTTACTTGTTTCCTATGCAGTTCCATTTGTTACAGGAATGTTGAAGAAATTATATGTGAAACAAGGCATGAGAATCTCCATGAGATTCAAAAACATTCTCGAAACAAATTGATTTGCATTGGCAGATTTGTTTTAAGACTTGTTAAGATGGATAGGCTATTTTGGCAGTGAAATAGAAAATGAGAGAGAGAGTGATCCGGACAGAGAGAATGGGAGAGAGAGAGAGAGAGAGAGAGAGAAAGAAAGGTGATAGAGTGAGAGTGAGAAAAAATCCCTGCAGTTGTGTTTGTACACTGACAGAAAAGATGACACACCAACACATTCAATCCCACCTCACGCACACACACACACACACACAAGTACATACACTGTCTCACTCCTTGGGCGGAGCAGCTGCTCTGTCAGCCCATGTGATCGGAATATCAATCTGTCTGCTTTTCCTTCTCTCATTGCTATAGCAACAGCAAGTGCATGGTCATGGTTTCAACGCCTGCTTAGATCTTTGTCTGCAAAATGGATGCCGACTCTGCCGCAGCCCCAAGGTCACCTCTGCTCCACATAGAGGGAACAGCATTTAATGTGTGTGTGTGTGTGTGTGTGTGTGTGTGTGTGTATAATAGATGTCTGCACCCCCTCATGACTGCCTAGCAATCTTTGCAACAGACAGTACAAATACAGTGAAAAGACACAAAAATTGTGGTGAGGAAAACATGAGGTTTATCATAAACTGGACATGTAGAGGCAGTCAGCAAATATACATAGGCTAACCACACTAGCGACAAGGCAATGGGGAGGATACCTGTGTCTGGACTGGACTAAAACCTGACAAACAAGCAGTGAAGAGGAAATGGAGAGAGGGGAGATATGAATAGCAAATCATAACTGCAGAGAGATTTCGCATGAACGAGAACAGACATAACTGATTCCTGGGGTGATAAAGATGCAAAACATGGCCTAAGCACACATCAGAATTTGTGTTAGAGAGTCAGGCTAATGAAGAAATATACTAACAGATCAACAGGCTGAAATGAAGAGAGACAAATAGAGGGCTAGCCAGAAAGACAGTAAGAAAGAAAAGACACAGTACATCTGTATACAAACCAGACAGAGAAAGAGACAGATAAGAAGTCTCACCGGAGAGGAAGGCAAACTGCTTCTTGAGGTCAGGGGTGATGTCAGCAGCACAGAGGGGACTGCTCTCTTGCTGCATGATCTCATCTGGAGGACAGAGAAAAACAACAATGTTAGCAAAACATCACAGCTGAAGGTGTGCGTCATGGAGCTTGAGCGCGTTTCCAACTGAAGCAGCAATCAAGAAGTTCAAGTTTGTTTCATTGCCACACAGCCGGGTTCGTAGTATTTGTTTCATCTGACATTTACCACACATCACCAACTCCAGTGCAGCAGCGGACATAAACACAGCGGGAAGACAATACAAAGTGCTACATTGCCATATAAAGGCAGAGCCCAAACCTAAACACACAATTTCCAAGAAATCAAATCAAGCTCTAATATGTCCTCACTTAATGGTAATCACTGGACCCTTTCATTGAATAAACACTGATCACAGTCATTTCTCAGTGTTTTTAGATCTCACAGGTCTATTCTGTTGTAAGATATTAGTGAGTTAATGGGCTTCTTTAGCAAAAGGCCCACCTCCCTTCTCCCCAGCAATTCTCCAGTAACTCTCCAGCAGCTCCATCCCCCTTGCACTGTGGTCAAAAGGATTAAAATAATCAGATTTTAGGTCCAGTCCCCCAGTAGGACATGGAGATTGGGTTTATACCAGGAAGAAAATGGGTAGTTGCGCAGCAGAGAATCATGGGGCCAAGGTGGAGATTAGTCAGCTGGTCATTGGCTATTTGGCAAGGTGACACATACCTCATTGTGCCATTATAATATCATTACATGCAGTTACAACAATATCCTGTAAAAACAGGCAAACATATTTCCCTTGTATTCTCATGTCACTGAAGTAACCAAACACAAAGCACACATCCAGATATTTACCTAGAGAATATGAATATGGAGTAGTAGCAGTGAAACTGGGTCAACTACAGGCAAACACTGCAAAATATCTCACGGTCTCACAGCTGCTAGGCCTCATACATATGCATTAAACTGTAACAAATTTCACATACTGTACTGTACATGTATTGACTTCTATTTTAATTAAAGACACCTTTCAATATTGCTTGTTAAATGGAAAACTGGACAAAGTTCAACTACTGTTGAAACTGAGAGCATAACAGAGCAAAACAGATCGATACAGGAAGAAAGGCAAAGGAGAGTGCTTTGCTATAGGATTACTGCTACTACTCCGTCTCTCTATCTCTCTCTATCCCTTACTCCATCTGAACACAGGCTAAATTCATACACCCTTTAATCTTACATTCATTTTACAGACAAATATAATTCTGAATTCAAGATTGACTTTATTGTCTGGTGTGGAAATGTGTCTTGTTGAGATCCACAATACTGAAATCTTTTCATGTTATTTGACATTCAAACAACAAAAACACTTATTCCATGGGATGAAAACAAGGTCCATGAGGTTTATACTTTGTCCATTTGTCTAGCAGCTGTTTTTCACTTTGAAATAAATGGATGCAGTTACCATGTGGTCTCATCCTGCAGCATGAAGCTAATGTTGACTCATTTTCAATATCAATCCTTGGGGCAGGTTGGCATGCAGACACATGGGTGTCACGGGCACCTCAACAGTATTGAGAAATGTCAGAATCTAAATCCAATCCACCCTGCCAACTGTAGAACAACTGGAGATGGATGTCTGGAGATACCTGCATATTTAATGTCTGGTTCCAGCCAGGTTGGGCTCCGTAGACGTCATGAACACTCAAGGTTTTTATAAGGACCACATCTCAGTGGTACTTTCAGACAGACCTGATATAGTTCAGCGTCATGGAAAAACTTGAAGCATTGGCTTCTTTTACTCTTTGTTACTTTCCCCCATCTCCCCTTTGGTGTATTTTGAATTATTTACAGGTACTTGGTTCTCACCAGGACAGCAGGTCTAGGGCTAGAGAGCTGTGGTTACACACAGCAGCTCTCCTGCTAATGCAAAAGCAAAGGCCTGTTAGGTTAGCCATGCATGACAGCCTCTCTAGCATCCACAAACTGCGCCATCATACTTCAGTAAAGTAGGTGGGGGGGAGTAAGAGAAGAGACGGAAGATGTAGGGAAAGAATGATGAAGAGGGGCATACAGGGACCAAAGATGTTGGGAAATGAGGGGAAGAGACTTCACAGTCACAAATGCTACCATACAAACAGGATTGCAACGCAAACCACAGTGATATGGAGAGGTGAGTTGTAGTAACAGGAAAACCAATGTTGACTTTTCATCTTTCCCTGACTTTGTTTGCACTGTTTTCCTGTGGCACTCCACACTGAGTCAACACCACGCTGGAAAATGCAGAGCTATGCTTCTCCATACAGTTCATGTCTCTGGATCAAAATTACTTCATATGGCAACCATACTCCAATATCTGTTTTATCATTCATATAACCATTATACTGTACATTGCTCAGAGTAAACTCAAAGAAATCAGTGAACTATAAAGAAAACACATTCTCAAGGAAACATAAAGATACAGAGAAATGTACCAATAAGCAAGACAAAGACAATGCTGTTTATCCCAAGACCTTTTCCTGTGTGGCACAGTACCTGTCCTGTGTTGGCACTCCAGCCAGAGAGTGGTGATGTCCTGGCAGAGCAGTGACACCGGGCTCAGAGCCAGACCAGGGCAGGTCCACCTAGCCTGGCTTCATACTCACTGGAGCTCCTTCTCATAACTGCATGGATGACAATTTCCAAATCAAATGACATCGGTCTTCTTGATCTCTGTGTATCACATGAATAATTTCCCTCATCATTATGCATGTCCTTCCCCTCTTTTCCTCTAAGTGAACCTGCCTATCTCTGTGTCCTTACAGGCACAGCCCCTTTACTTTGGGCCCTCCTCTGACCGCAGTTCAAACAAACTAAAAAGCCTCTTTGGGACTCTTTGTTTGGCAATGAGACCTATCAGGTGACAGCCTTGGCCTCAGGGTATCACTACACAGACACTGCCCTTTCTCTCTCTCTCACACACAGACACACACACACACAAGCACACACACACACGCACGCACACACGCACGCACACTTCTCATAAACTCAAAGTGTTTGGGGACAGAATTCATTCAAGTGTGTCTCGGTCTGGTCTTTCTGTCTCCTGCCTGGTTGGTCTATAAACTTTTGTCTCTCTTTCCAAGTGCAGCTGGTGCCATGATTGTCAAAACAACATTAATCAAAGATTTTATCAGGGGACATAACAATTACGAGGGGGGTGGGGTGGGGGGTGGGGTAGGGGGGCACTTTGAACATGAACATGATGGATAGATTTTATGTTAACCTGTTAACCCTGGTGACTATCCATGAATGAATTTGAAATTATCTTGAAATTATCCCTTTGATTTAAGAGATGAGAATGCAAGATTTCAAGCACTTTCATCAAAAAAAGGTTGTCATTATAAATGACAAATACAATGTAACATTCATCAGGTTAAAAAGAGTCTTTTTCTATGAATTGTAGCATCACAGAGATACTTCAATAATCCATGTCCAAAGAATGTCAGGCTTGTGATGTCACAAAGAACAATGTACTTCCTCCACAAAGAATAATGGGTTTATGAGTTCACTAAGAGAAGAATAGACAATACCCTCAGAGAGAATGCAGATATGTCACATCACAAAGAGAGTGACACTTGCGCCTTTACTGAGTTCATGACATCACCAACACTGCAACACATATGCTCCTGTTTATAGTAGCAGGTGGTTTTAAATCTTGCGTGACAGCAGGAGACCTCTGAGGTTGAGGCATAGATTACACTAATCTACCATGTCCAGGGAATACACTCACACATACATACAGACATACACATTCACATACACAGGCAGAGAACTAAGACAGGAGCACCTAAAATCAACACCTTGTTAGCCCAGCATGACCTAAGGTGATATTCAATCTCACTTACTCAGTTACATTCCCTTCCATAGGAAATGTTTCTGTGTTTGATAAGGTCAAGGTCAAACTAGCTCATCCTTTGTAAATCAACATACCCCTAAGATGAAAAATGATGCAAAATATAATTGATCAAACCACCTCCTACCAGAGCTTTTTTGTCTTTGAATTAATGATCTGTCCTCAGAGCCAATCATCAGGCTCCACGCTATATATCAGCCTTTCACTCTATTGACTGGATACTATGTCCAGTGACATCTATACTGTTAACAGACATTGATTAGGATCGACTGACTGATTGATCTGCATAGATGTCATTTGAGAAACAGCTTCCTTTTCCTCTTTGCTTTCAACTTTGAATACTAACCTCAAGCAAGGGTGTGCACACCGGAATGGCTCCATAGCAGAGGCCAGGCAAGTGGAAATCAGACTAGATAAATGGATGTGTCTGTGTTGGTGCCACTCGGTAGGACAGTTGCTACCATGTTGATAATGGCCACTTATTGCCTGAGGTGATTGGACACAAAGGTTCAACTGTCTACCCATCTGCAGAGTGCTCAGAGGCGCTCACACGCTCCTCATGGACTCAAGTTCACATAGAAACCTCCATCAGATTCCACCGCCCCACCCAGCCTCACTCAGCCCCACCTTGCCCCCAGCAACTCCCACACATATCGAATCAAACCACCCCCCACCCCCCAATACTTCTACTTTGTTTTTTGGGAGTGGCTTACCCTTAGTGGGAAATACCCTCCTCAAAGATGTCAGTTTGCAAGTCACTTTTTATATTGTAATACACTGTACCCTAACCATCTTTCTAATGTTTCTTAACATTGTCCTTTACCTTCTCCCCCTTCATCCTCCCCACTATTCTAATTACTTCCTACAATACTTCCATTCTTTGTTTTCCTTCACCCAATTCACACAGTATTATACAATCGTTAAGGGCCCAAGGCTCTGGCCCTCTGAATGAAAGTGGATAGGCCAGCCATATCAGATACTGTTTCCCACAAAAGGACGGACAGTGAAACCACTCCAGCTTCTTTCCTGATCTTTCTCTTTCTCTGTTTCTCAGCTCCTCAGCAAGTATCGATGATGTCACAAAGACCAAATGAGAGACAGGGAAGTTTATTTATGAATGCAGATGATGATCTCAAAGATGATTGTCTCCCAGGTGGTCTGAATGGATCTCAATCTGTGTATGGATGGCCTATGCAGTTCACTTCCAGAAGGGCTCAGATTAATCTTGTGGTGTGTGTATGCATATTTGTTTGTGTTCCACCGTTGTTGATAATTAGCCAATACCAAAATCATGGCTATTCTGGCCGTGCAACAAAAATGACGAGTCACCTTTCAAACATACACAAACATAGCTTAATGACAAACATGCACACACATTGACACACATAAGCACACATGCACACAGAATCACACTTGCAACCACATATTAAATGCTTTATTTGAATCCAGGAAATTTGATTAGAATTTACAGAAGAATAAATACAAGAAGAACCTATACTAGGTTGAACAATAAGGTAATTTATGGTCTGGATACTGATTACTCATTAATAGACGGAATCAGCACGTTTATGAATATGTCAAAGGCTGCCAAATATCAGAACCATCAGAAATCAGAAAAGCACCTCTTTCTGCTTTTCACTGACAAAACAACATCCATGTTATTGGGAAAATTGGGAGAAATATCCCCAATTGGAGTGACTGTAAAATCATTCCAACATTAGAGACGCACACACACACACACACACACCACCTGCTTGATGAGGCGCTAATGTTCTTTAAAAGGCTTAACGATGGGGATTAGTGGACACTCATGCTGCTCACGTTTGTGGGTAAGGAGTCAAACGTTAGTGGGTCACAGTCACACCTGAACCGCATGCCACTACTGACACAGATTAAACAGGACTACAGCAAAAGCCTTATATGCAGTTCATCATGCCAGAAAGAAAGGACTAATATAAGATCTATCAACAAGGGAACAAATTGATTGATTGCTTTCCAATTCATAATCTAAAAATAACCCATTTAGTCCAAACTGCACTGTCATGCCCTGTCCTATACTGCCTTCTTATAAGAAACCTGAAATGTGCTGAAAATATGCTGAAGGCTGAATTAAGGACAGATCAGAGATGCAGGGCAGGGAAAAGAATAGAAAGACATTAACAGAGAGATGGGGGAGGGTAGGAATTGGGGGAATAAGGGGCTTATAGACAGTCAGTGGAAGAGGAGTGACAGAGATAAAGCAAAGTACTAAATAGCACTAATATCATGAAGCCAAGGGGTGAGGGGGTTCAGTGGAGGGTGAAAGAGGGCAATGTTCAAGTTAAGGTTAATAATTGCTCTGTACTTGCAGGTCCTTAATAAAACAACAAACACTGAAATGAGATGGGAGGCTACAAACAGGGATGAGAGCCTGAACACACAAATCATAAAAACTGGGGAAAAAGAAGGAAAATAGTAATCCTCCACAAGAAATGAAATGATTTGTGTGTCCAAAAAAACTGAAATCCTGAAAAGAACTGAAAGAAATCACAAACCTGATAAAACAAAGACTCTGCTATGCTCCCCTGTTCTCCCCCAGCGTGTCCAGACCTATTCAAGCACATCATTAATTGTCTCCCAACTCAGTAACCCATCACTGTAGATCACAATCAGCATGGTATGCAGTACTCTTAGCTATTAGCACATCCAACAAAAACATAACTGGATCCATTGTTTTGGAGCATCTAGTTCCTCTGTGGCTGATATGTCGATTATATGTCGATTACAGATCTACTTTACTTTTCAATGGTAATAGAGAAGCAATAAGCAAAGGTCACGCTTTATTTGGATAGTTCAATGTTGATACTCAACTTCCTATCAAGTGGCTATATTGTGTCACTGAAAAGTTGACTGAGTTTCAAGTGATACTCATATAGTGTGAAAGTAGTATATAGATATCCAGTGTCTGGGCTGGGGTTAACTTTAGGATTGGGTTAATGTTAGAAATAGGGTCAGGTTAGGGTTGAGGTTAGGGTTAGGCTAAGGTCGGGGTTAGGTTTACATAGTCTAAGAGATGCACCAAATACGCTGTGACACTTTGCTACTTGCTGTCACCTGATTAGTTGAGTATCAACATTGGACTATCCAAATAAAGTGTTACCTAAGCAAATATTGTGTTCTCCTATGCAGAAAACACTAGTTGAGCCCAAAGGTAAAGAACTGTTGAACACAAGCAGAAGAAGACAGGCAGAGAAAGTGGAATTACAATAACAGAACCTTGGCAGATAAAATACCCACACAAAATAGGTAAATATTAATAAAAAGAGAAAATGGATTGAACGTTGGGAAGAATTAATCACACACTCTGTGGGTGAGAGACAGTGACAGAAAAAGAATAAGGCTTGTGATAGACAGTACAGTGGAAAAGAGATGAGAGAGAGAATGCTGAAAGCTCTGATACCTACTGTACAGCCAGTGGCAGCAGCGTGAAAACCTGTAGTATCTTTCCACTTCCTCCAGAGAGATCCGTACGTAGCCCCCACTCTCCTCTACTGGCCGCAAACACACCTCCAGCGCTCCCTCCATCTCTTCCTCTTTGCCCTCCACATTCTCCTCATCCATCACTATACCTCTCTCTGCCTCTCCATCCTTCATTGGCCCTGATTCAGCCTCCCTCTCACCTTCCTCCTGTATTTGACTCCTTCCATCTTCTCTTGCCCTTCCCTCTATTTGTTCTTCTCTAGTAGACAGAGAATCTATGTGTCCTGTAATCGCTGGCCAGTCCAGCTCCTCTCCCTCTAGTTGTTCATTTGAGCATACGTTCACCTGTCCTTCTAGGCTCAGCTCAAAGTCCCCCTCCATGCAAAACCCAGAGTCTAACTCAACCTCTACATCCTCCTCCATTAGGAAGCCTGAATCTCTCATCTCCTCTACCCCCATCCTGCTGTCCCAGTCTCCGTCTTGTCCACTCCTGTCCGTGCCAACATCTCCTACGCTCCTCTCCTGCAACACCTGTTCCATGCAGCTCTGTCCAGGTGTCACTGTAACTACTTCCCTATCATTCTGCCTCTACCCTCCCCCTGCCTCTTCCTCTCCCTCTGGCAGACTGCAGGTGCTCTACAGCCTGCAGGATGTCACTCACTGACTGTAGCTGCGAGGACTTCCTTTTGCCAGCTCAGGTTACCTTCCTTGTAGACAAAAGCCACAGTGTAGCTCTCGACCCCACCTTCCCTGCCTACACAAGCACCCTGATCCCTCCCATGAAAGGACAATTACCTGACCCCTCCCAGTTCAATAACACTTCCTCCAACCTGCCAATGTATGACAGAGTCTGACCTCTCAGTGGGATCCAGTTATGGCAGTAGAGCTGGCAATTGCCTTGACTCTTCAAGATTCACCAAATACAGGAATGTTTACACTAACAGTCAAAAGTTTGGACACACCTGATTGAATGTACTATGTTTTTGTTGATGCCTATGTATGAATTTCTTTCCAAAGCCTTTGCCTTTCCATCAAGGCAAAGGGCAGCTACTTTAAAGAATCTAAAATATAAGATAGTTATGATTTGTTTAACACTTTTTTGGTAACTGCATAATTCCATTTGTACTATTTCATAGTTTTGATGTCTTTACTATTATTCTAAAATGTGGAAAGTACTAAAAATAAAGACAAATGTGGTGTGTCCAAACTTTTGACTGGTAGGTATTTGCATGTCCTACATGCACACACAGCTGAAGCAACTATCTTTGGCTATCTTATGCCACTATTCAACGCTATGCTACTGTATGCGATGCTATGTTGTGCCACAGTGGTTAGGTAGGAGATGAAGCTCCCAGTCTTTTGCCCGGTGCTCATTTACTTAGCCCTACAGAGCCTGGACTCCAGGTCTGCCTTATCTCAGGAGATCTGGACCAACAGTACAAAGCCTCCATTCTGACCAGCCTATTCAAACACTGCCTGCATCCCCATTTAACCATTCACAGACTGCACCCATTCAAAGCCTCCATTCTTGTTTACACCACTCAAAAGACCCCATTCTTACAAACTTACTCAAAGACTTAATTCTAATGAGACCTCTCAAAGAAAGACACTGTTCCTTAGTAGAACTTGGCTATTTGGAGTCCATTTCAACGGGTCTGCTAAAAGACATCTTTCAGTCAAAACTTACTCATGGATCCCATTCAGACTCCTTCTATTTGAATCAGTTCTTAATAGAGGTTCAATGGCAGTAAAACATTTAAGGAAGAGATGATTGCGGTGAGTGTGTTTACATGTGTATGGGTATGAGAGCTTGCATCTGCGTGAGTGTGTGTGTATGTGTGTGTGTGTGTGTGTGTGTGTGTGTGTGTGTGTGTGTGTGTGTGTGTGTGTGTGTGTGTGGGGGGGGGGGTCTTGTGTGTGACACGTGTATTTGCTCTATGACCAAGGGCATGAATGAGGTTATCAGTGTCGTAAACCTTGAGAGATAAACACTAAACCCATTGGCTTGAGGAACTCCACAGCTCAAAGTGAGTGAGAGAGGGTATATATAGGGATACACAGAAGTTTTATTGAAGGATACAGTCTAAATGCAGGCATTATCACTTCATGACAAACAGTGATTCATAGTGTTTCTCCAGGAAGCCAAAGTGTGGGGTTCAATGAGTCATAGTCCGGGATTTGATGAAAAATAATGCTGAGATTGAAAGAGAGCAACAACTGTATCAGCTATGGTCTTAACACAGGCTCTAGGGTCCCTCTGTCAGCTGAGCTGGTTGTTATTTCTACGACTGGCAGGACTGTACGGAGAAAGAGCGCACAGGGTGCAGGCAAATGAGGCAAAAGATGCAGACACAGCATTTTTTCTGCAAAGCAGGCTTACTTTTGCTGGTATCTTGACAGACAGACTGACAGGTTGACAGGCAGAATGACTCAGAGGTGTGTATCTGTCGCAGATATTCTACTTAACAGGGAAAGGTTGAGATAGGAGAGATAGGAGCAAATCCAGCAGAGGTTGAGTCAACACAATGTGCCTGACAAAGACTTTCACAGTCTAACATACATATGCATAAAATACTGGTAAAAAAAAAAAAAAAACTCCATCTCAACAAGTCATTTAGTCTCATATTAAGATCTTATTGTTTTTGATAAGAAAATTAAAACAAAAATCTGCCAGTGCAGTGAGATAATTCCACTTGTCTCTATTCTAGTCTATTCTATTCTAGTCTCTGTTTCACTTTCACAACTTTTCTACAAATGTTGCAATCTTGAAACAAGGCAGAATAAGACAGTTCGGTACACTGGTGTCAAGTAAATGACACTTGATTCAAGAAAATTATTGAAGCAAGTTGGTTTGCTTCGGTGAAATTATCTCACCCCACTGATAGTGTTTTTCACTTGTTAGTGAAAAAGTGTGAAATGCAAGCTCACAGCCAAATAATTAAAAAACACACTAAACATGTTGAAGTGGATCCCTAATTTCCCAACTAAAGGATCAATACTAGGCAACTTCAGTCTGCCAAGCTAACCAACTGTCAGAGCAGCAGCAGGCTGATTCTTCTCCTGTATGAATTTACCTCATGGCTAATGACTTAAACAGAGCTGGGAAGAAAGCAGAGGGGAAACATACAGCCTTTACACTCCCTGACAACAGTGCTTTAAAGGCACAGACACAGCAGACATGCACAAAATGCATATTTGTGCTCGCAAACAAATTTGTGCGCGCGCACAGCAAATATACACACACACATAAACATGCACACACACTCCAGCCTCCAGCACAGTGATAGCTTGGAATATGCAGTGACATTTAGCCAGGGCCAGAGCAATAATAAATCTCCAACAGCCTTGGTGAGGGAAGAGGCTGGCACATATAAACAAGTCATGACAAGAACAAGGCTGCAGGCATTTAAAGCACATGCAAGGTTAATCTCATACATTCTGTATACAAGATATAGGAAAATGGCTTGCACACACACAAATGCACAGATGTACTGCATGCACAGACTCACGTGGCTTAAGTGGCACCATGGGCATCCCAGCCCCACTATCCCGTCTTGCAATATTCCTCCTGACCCTTCTCAACATGCTGTTCTCCCTGTGTGGCGGTCGGATCACGGACGTCTTTTTCTAAATACTCTCAAAGTGCCAATGCTTTGGCTAACTTGACACCAACTTGAAAAGTTAACAGCTTTTATCAGCAGTTTCCATTACTCCTTCCTTTGTACCAGCTCGTCTGCGGGTACAGTGTGTTGCAATGTCTGCATCTGCCTGGAAATACACTGATGCAGCTGTTGAGATCCCTATGTTGGAGGCTGACTACTCTAAACTGAAGCAACCACCAATGAAGCTGCCCAGTTTCTGCTCCTTCCTCAGTGTGTGTTGCATCTGGCCTTACACACACACACACACACACACACACACACACACACACACACACACACACACACACACACACACTTGCACGGAGACCCACAAACACCCCAATGGGGAGCAGGGGAAGCCCACAGGAAACGCTGTGTGTGATGCTCTGGGCGCACTGCCCTACAGAATTCCGGTCAGAACTTCAATTGGAACATGCACACACGCACAAACCCTCCACACACACACACACACACACACACACACACACACACGCACACACACGTACATTAGCATAGAGTCACATGAACACTTTCACACAAGCATACCCGCACACGCTCACATGCACATACACACACACACACACAAAGTGGAACTCTGCGCGTGTCTCTCTTCCTCTTTCTGTCTTACCATCCCAGTCTCTCCAGGAGTCCTCCTGGCTGGCAGGGCTGAAGGGGAAAGGGGAGGCCAGCCCAGAGAGGTCCAGATTCTGGATCAGCTGACTGAGCCGGTTCATGATCCGGTACGGCGCCTCACCACCGTCCCGCAGAAACTCATGCAGAGACATGAGAGCCGGCTGCTGGTCTCACACACTCAAACAAACTCTGTCATCCAGAAAAACCCCCACGCTGGACCTGCAACGCTCCGCCACACACTCTCTCTAATAGACTCCAAAGTGCAGCACCCAGTCAGAGGTACAAAACATGAGAGAGGATTCTTCTTTGTGGCAACCTGCCAGGTCACTCAGGATCAAGCCGACACACTGTCACACGCATGCTGTGAGGAGCGGTCTGCATAGGCTACACATGACAAGCCCAGTGTCCGGTGCAGATCCACTTCAGACCTCATGAGGAAACAGGAGTACAGCAGAGTCCCAAGCCAGCAGAACCAAACAGAGCTGAGTCACTGTCTGCACAACCTCAGCCACAACACTGTTCACACTGGAGGTGAGACGGGCCCGGCTCTGCACACGAACACGCACACATACACTCACACTCGCAACCACACACACACCTCATCGCAACTGCACCGTCGATAGCTCAGAGCAGCGCAGGCTCCCAAGTGAGAGAGAGGAGGTTAGAGGGAAGGAGGAGGAGGAGTAGCAAGAGGGGGCAGCCGTTGGTGCACAAATCCCCTTCTGGTGCTCGGGCTAATTATACCGGCCACTGCTAAACTAATCTGCCTTTTCTTTCCCTCTTTCTATCTCCCCGGATGCTTCCGTTCACTTAGCGGGGCGCACAAGGAATGAATGCAGAAAATTATTTTGAGAATCACGCAGAAAACCAGTGCTGAAGTTCAAAACCTACAACACTATGACTTTTGTGGTGTGTTTAGACAGTTCAGGGTGTGAGATTGTTCAATGTGGCCAGTAACTGAGGAGGAGGAGCAAACATAGAGAATCCTAGTCAGTGGGAGAGAGCAGGAGGTTGATTTCTGGCAGCCTGGAGGTGTATGTGTGTGTTTGTGTGTTTGTGTGTGTGAGTGTGTGAGTGTGTGTGTGTTGGGTGTTTAAAGCTGCCAAGCAAAAGGCTCCCACTTGTATGGTACAAGCTTGGAATAGAGATGAGAGAGAGGAACTGTACTCTCCCACATACTGATGAGGGGACTGCAGGGGAGGAGAGACACCACATCAGCCTCGCATTCGATGACTCTCTACCCTTTACTGCTTTCTCTCTCTCTCTCTCTCTCTCTCTCTCTCTCACTCACTTCATGTGTGACCCCTCCTTCGCAGCATCACCCACCTCCTCAATGCCAGAATCATCTATAGCTCTTCATCATCCTTTGCTCCAACGCTCACTTCACATACACTCACATACATATACATGCATGTGTGGGCAGCGCACACACACACACACACACACACATATACAAACATGTGCACAGAAACGCATGCACCCTCCCTTTTCTCACCTTCCTACAAGTAAAAGTGATGACTCCCAGGTGTCTCAGTCATATTTATGACAGAAGCTGCTGAAAACCAGAGAGTCTCTCCTTCAGGGAGCCACACAGGACTGCCATGAACACTCTAAAAAAACAACTCACCACCCAAGAATGAACATAAAAGATCAGTTTAGAACTTTACAAACCCAAAAAACTACATATTATTTAAAAGAGAATGATAAGGGGAAAGCTGCGGTGAGAAAGATGTACAGTGTTAAGAATATGCAGTGATGACATACAGTATAAAGGATAGCGAACCTGAGGCAGTATATCCTGGAAACAGCCTAGCACAACTGTTACAGTTCCTCTATGGAAACACAGGAGTAGAAGTTAACTCTCTAGAGCTAGGAGTACCAGGAAAGTCAGATCATAAACTCTGCAGTTGGAGATTACTGGAAGCACTTTACATATTGGTTTGAAATGGCTCTGCTGTGGAAATATACAATTTTTTGGTGAAATATGTAGGAAAAATGGAATTCATTTGGAACCATACTGTGTGCAGACATCCTTTAGTATCCATGTGTGACTAACTGAGTGAAATGACACTAAATTAAATTAAAGGCATTCTACATGAAAGTAGCACTCAGCAGACAAGCAGCCTTCTGGCTACATGCGGCACTCTGTCCATAGCTGACTGGCTGGAGACTAATAGTGACCTGCTGGATCCATCTGGCCATACACCTGCTCTGCCTGTAGGGGAGGGGCTCACCTGCTCAGGTTGAATGTACTCCTGCCCCCAGGCCTTGAGTACAAAAGGAACCTGGGACTTGGGTTGAGCACAAAGTCAAATCTAAAAAAAAACAACCATCCCCGATATGCTTTCCATCCAAAATAAAATAGAGCAACAGAGGAGCAGAAGACAAGAGCCCTGATCTGAGACAAATTTTTCAGGTCGAGCAGCAACCCTGAACTCCTGAGACAGCTGGGGCTGCCTGAGGGCCGGGGGAAGTAAAGCTCAGACACTTTCATAAACCTCAGCTCCTCCCTGGCTCAGCAGCAACAGCAGGCCTTAACTCAGCAGTCTGCCCCCATGCTGACACACACACAGACACATACACACACACACACAGAAAGAAAGGCTTGAATATATATACCCTCCACACACGAATAAACGACTCACAAAATCCTCCACACGCCACAAATAATATGTCACTATTATTGCACCATAAATCCCCCCCCCCCCACGCCCCCATGCATCATGGCCTAACCACTGCAGACAAACACATTACTGCTGAAAATGCCTCACCCTGTGACTCCCCGATCTAGATGTGTCATTTTGAATCGACTGGAAGTAGGCCAAATTGCCTGGTTAGGGAATTAAGGAGAGGCTGTTTGTGATGAGGCTCAGCCAAACAGCTCTGCCCACTCGCTGCTGATTGAATCACTACACTGCTGATACATGGATGGATGGATGGATGGATGGATGGATGGATGGAAGAATGGATGGTGATGGATGGATGGATGGATGGATGGATGGATGGATGGATGAATCGATCGATATACATCATTCAACCTCAAAGGATCCCTGATGGCCAGCAAGAAAGGAAAACACTGTCAGCCACAATGCGTGTGGCATTTTGAACGTCACACAAATAGATCATCCCGACTCCCGACTATTTCTCCTTTTAACCACTAAAGCTGAGAGGGGAGCAGTTCCCATTTTCCTGCATTTTATCAAATGACACTTCCGCTTCAGCTCTGAGGAAGTGAGCAGCTCACCAGATTAAACAATCTTAAATCCTTTTCACCCTCAGCTCGCTTTGTCTCTCTGTCTCTCTTTTCCTCACTCTCCCTTCCTCTCCTGTCTTCTGTGATCAGTGTTACAGTTTTTTCTCTTCTCTGCTCCCATCCTCATTCCCCGACACATCACTATCACATCTTCAAAAAACACGACTACTCAAGGCTACTCCGGGAGATGGGATTGCGAGGGAAGGCCCACCGGCAAGCAGTCAAAGACCTCTCCAGAGCTGCCAAAAAGGGTAGTCAGTGGCTCTGGATGAAGAGAAAGGACTCCACCTGGGCCCCCAAGTGAGTAGATAGCATCTACGGGGTGAGCCCGGGACACCGGGATTCACTGCTGAACCCTCTGGAGGTGTCGTGGGCCTATCAGCGAAACATTGAGGAAAGAGGGCGCTCACTTGATAACCCAGAAGATGCCATCACTCACTTGACCATCCCGCAGAGTCTAAGCAGCATGTCTCACGTGTGCAATCAAGGGATATTAACATCTAGTCCTACATAACAGACCTGATCATCTTCTCATGAACACAGTGCCATCAATCATGGATGGGATTATTTATCTGCAAATGTTCAGCATGATGATTTACACTGTATGTCAGTGCATGTAAAAAAAAAATGTTTGATAGAGTTTCTTTGAATAACCTTTTTTTCATCATTATCAGCATCGTCATTAAAATACAGAAAGAATTAGCCACCTGAACAAAGTCTGTGGCTGTCTGATGCAGCTCTTAATTCCCATTCAGCTCTACATTTTGTGCAATCTCATTCCTCTAGCTGGTGTATAGTCATGTGACTCTGCCCACCCACCCCCACCCACCCCCAATCCACCCATACCACCATACTTTCACTATCTCTGGTTTTGAGGAAGAGAGGATGTGACTAGAGCTCACATACAATTGCTGCAGCAGGAGTCTGGATAAGCCTAGAAAGTCAAGTACAGGTAAAATGAATAGAGGGTTTTCACACGAACAGCATACAATCCTCATTCCTCTCCCTTACTCACACATACCTGTACACACACAGCTCCTAGAAATACAGCAACCAAGAATGATATCCGGAAAAACAATAATAGAATATGACATTTCTCATTAAACGAGCAGCTGCGGTCTCACTAAATGAGGTCAGCATCACTGACCACTGAAACAATATCAACATAACAGAGTTACGCTGGAAATAAACACAACATAATAGGCATGCTGTGCAAAAGTGTATGTGTGTGTGTGTGTGTGTGTGTGTACAAGCTTGTGAGAGCGGCTGTGTGCGGGCAGTAAGTGGATAAAGAGAGATCTCCATAAAAGGATGAAGAAGGCTGGAGAGGCAAACATTAGAAATCATATTAGAGGGATTAGATGAAAAGTGGATACAAATCTGGTCATCTATTTGCGATGATAAATCCTGAGGCTGCAGTGCCAGGATATCACATCCACAGTACGGCCAGGGGTCTTACATCGCCATATGGTCAGACCACAAAGAAGGCTCTGAATTTTAGATTATAAGGGAAGTACCTAAAATGTTCTCACTGCAGCTGCCAGTGACTGCTCAGAGCAAATATGAAAGACCAGTTCAGATAATTGCATGTAAATGAACCCACATGAACATGCAGCTTTGGCCAAAATACAGACCTGGCAACACAATCTAGGAAGTGATGGAGGAAGAGAGGAAAGGAAGAGAGGAAGAGAGGTAAATCCATGTTAGGTAAGCTGTGCAGGGTTACAGAGGTGGACGGACCCTATCTAGGTCACTCTGTCTCCCATTTCTGCCCTCAACACCTCATCAGGTCAAACATCCCAAATACTGTAACTGATTAAGGTGGAGTAATGAATTAAATAGGCCAGTGAAGTATCACAATACCAATCATCCTGTCTACGCCCTGTGTGGCATACTTTATGGATATCACTTGGATATATTTATATAGCCTTGCCCATTTTATGCAATCAATCCATGTAGACAATCTATAGTGTTTGGTAAAACTATAATAGGGAACATTTTTGGCTGTGATAACTGTACTCCGTGACTGTGTTACGTATACAATTTAACAATAGGACGATCACTGCCTCTGACAGATCTGAATGTTAGGCCAATTCCAGTGTCACAACACCATGCACTACTGTTTCCCCTACAGGATCAAATAATATAGGTCAATATCACATTTCCGCATACTGTATATACTCAGGTTTTGAAACAGAAACACAGCCTGTCAAACCCCTAGCTTAAGGGGGAAACAGTATGCAGAGCAGCACCATTAAAACTGGTGTTTTGTTTTCCTGCCGAAACAATGCTTGTAACTGGTCCCCATGGTCCTGTATTTTTGTTCACACACACTACATAGCATTGTTTTGATTTGCCTTTCATGCAATCAGGGTGTAAGATTGGCTAGAGTCACTATATTTTTCTCTTTGTGGCTGCATTCTGATTAGTATGAGTTTTTTTTTTTTTAAACTCTCTGACTATCCATGTTTCAGACAATATAATCCATTATAATCCTGTGTTATCAAGAATAAAATGACTGTAGCTATGCTTTATGTTGCGTGTGCTGTTGTCACCCACCTATGCTTTGGGTGACTGTCCTCAGTCTCTCCAGCAGCTCCCCCAGGGCCATCTCTTCTGTCTTCATCCACAAGATCATCCTCCAAAGGGACAGTGGAAGCCCAGCTGCCCAGCTAACAGACACTTTAGCAGGGAGAAGAGACAGCTTGCCTGCTTGCCTGAACGGTGCTCCAGAGAGTAGATGATGAGGACAGGAGAGGGGGACTGTCACGAGCCCGGCAGAGAAGAGGGGAAGAGGGGCAGGCAGCAGGTTGATCTAGCCCGGGATGGGATGCGATGATGAGGGAGAGGAGGTGCTTGACTGCCTGGCTGCTGTCTCTTGTGACAGATGGGTGCTGAAGGGAAGAGAAATGAGAAGGGGGTGTGCCTGGGCAATGCTGGGATGCTTGTGAGAGATGGATGCTTTCGAGAAGAGAGAGGATGCTGCGTAGACGGGGATGCTGTGAGGGGAGGATGCTGAGGCTGCTATGGCTGTGACAGCCCCAGCTGCAGTGACGATCCTCCACAGAGGGATGCAGAGCAGAGGACGCTGGCGATGGAGAAGGAGGAGGAGTGGAGGTGGAGGAGGAGGAGGAGGAGGCGGGAGGAGGAGACAACCTCATTGACACATGCACATTCCAGCCTCAGCACACATGATGGTGCAAACCTGTGCAGACCTGGTAGACAGAAAGAGGGGGAGGGGAAATGAAGGAGAGCCTTGTCGGCTTTTCAGTTTCACACAAACAGCTGGTCCAACAGTGACCTCCAGTGTGGAGGAAAGGCATGACAGCCGTGTCATGAAAGGTTTTCATCTACAGAGAACTAAAGCTTGCTCCTAGTTGATGCTATGCACCATTGATTATGCTGCATTGCCACCATGTGGCAACACTTGATTATGACAAGCAGGGTTGGGGTCATTCTTGTATGAGTAAATTCCAGTTGATTTCAATTATGTGTCTTTCAAAATGAGAAAGACATTTTTGATGCTCTTATGGGTATAACATTCATTATTAGAGCTTCATTTACACCCAAGAAGGAAATTAGTTTAGTCCATCCATACAAGACCATTATTACTCAGACACACGACTTGACATAGAGCGACACACCATGACAGAGGGAATGCAGGCATAACAAGAAGAAATTTAGTTATAGGGAAAAAAAGAAAAAATGGGTTATGAGTCTGAGGTGCTGCTAAGGGTGGCGATAGCATATGGAACAAAACATTTTTTTGAACTTGGTGTGCTTACATGGGACACACAACTGAATGGCAGTAGCTTAAAATCTTAGGGACGGGTCAGAGAGCAAGGTGGTGACCTTTCTTTTGACTGCAGTTTTATGGAGGTCTTGTAGGTCTGTGTTTAGAGTGGGGAGGCCTATAATTTTTTAACTGTGTGGTGTAGATTTTTTTTTATTGGCAGTAGTGAGCAGTAAGAAGAAACATGAGTCTGTATGGCAGGACAGGTTCAACAATGCAATGACATACAGTAGACCTAGTAGGAGATGTGGTTGGACTCTCATAAGTACATGCTGAGCTGTAATAAATCTGCCTATGTTAAGGTAATAATCATTTTCATAAAAATAAATATCTGTTTTGCTGCTCTCTGTTACTGACACAATACTGATTCAACCTATAGCCAGTTCATGAAGCTTTTACTTTTGCTGTTCTAAACACCTGGTGTCTGGTAGGTCTTTCAAGGGAAAAATCCTCTGCCACACAGGAAGTGATGTGTTTTATATTTCTGGCAGCAGCAACAGAAGAAGAACTGGTAGTTAGCATGACTAACAGGGAGATTTTCTATATTCAAGCGAGTATCCTGATGACATGAACACTAAAACAGACGACGATGAGTGTTTTTATTGTTTCTTTATTACAAGCAGAATGACAATACAGTGCTTTGCCCTCATTCGCTACAGATAGGCTGGCAAAAAGTCAACAGGTGAACATCTTTTAAAATCTTCATACAAAAAAAAACAAAAAACATTCTCAAAACCTGTTTAGTAATACAAACAGTGCTGTACCGAAGGTATGGGATGAAGCGTGCTGTTCACTGCCTTTTGAGCGCACAGTAGTAGACGTTTCAGACCTTTGCCAAGCTCAGGAGTGACAAGATGAGCACCTGCTGTTGTGCTGATGGACTTATAAAAGCAGTTTGACATTCTGATCAGCAGTAGAAGGCTGGTGCGATAAACCCATTTGAGACAGCGACTGACAGCTAGAGACAGTTCATTAGACAGTTCATTCCTAGTCAAGTTATTTGGTCACACTTTTTTTTTTGTCCACTACAATCTTCTTAGAAAAATAACTTGTGAGGAAAAGTAAACACTTATAAACCTCAGTAGATGGACAATAGACCTTTTTTTTAGGGGATAAACTAATCTGTTGTAGAACAAAGTGCAGTGTGTAGAGTTATTGGTTATTTTCTAATGTCTTCATAATATGTATTTTGTTCTCATTTTGGTTACAAACTTGAACACACATTCTAATAGAGTTAAAATATATTCTTCTCTCCGGGATACAAAAGTAGCAAAAGAAAGATTCACAAAAAAATCAATACCAATGGACAACACAAATAAGACAAGAAGAATGTGACTGATCGATGGTTTCCCCTCGCCTAACAAAGTGTCTGAACAATGGCAAGAAAATATACACTCTTTGACTACAATGAATTCCCCATCACTCCATGGTAATAAAATAGACCTTACTATGTTATTGTGAAGGGCTTGGTACATGACATTAAGAATAGCTCTGGACATACAATATGGCGACAGCACAGTGAGGCTGGACACTGCATAACAAGCACCAATGCCCTTCCATTACACCTCTGAGGTCAGACGTTGTGCCCCCATATCAAAACACTGATCCTTTATGCCTGTTGGCTGTGAGTGAAAACCAAACAAAAACAAAATCCTGACCTCTAACCAATTCCAACTGAAGCAATAAAGCATTTGTGCCCCGGTAAAAAACTCAACACCGGATATGAAATCTATATACATGTTTGCAGTTGGCAATGTGTTTGAAGAAACACTGTATAAACATACAAAGATGCTTTAGAATCTGACATTCAAGACTTCCCGGGTCACTTGCTGCGTAACGCGACGGATGAGCTTTGGACAAAGGACTTCAGATGTCAGAAATGTAGAAAAGAGGTTCATCCATAATGAGCTACAATCTTTCGCTGGAGGACAAGATGGACAAATCAGTTCAACATTCTATTGATTTGATTGTGACATCGCCGAGTCTCCCACCTACTTCCAATAGACTTTAACACCCCGCCCCCCCAATATAATACATACCAAAAGTATAAGTTACATCCATACATCATCAGTGACTGCCATCAGTAACTTTAACAACGTAGAAAAAACTCATGGAGTAATGCAATACAGACAAAAATCCTCATAATGTGAGGATGGGACATTAGCATTCTTAAGAGACCCGACATAAACTTTTGCATAACACAGAGCATGGCAGCAAGCATACACAGTCATTAAACAAAGTAAGCACAATGCAACAGTGAGTAATAGCGAGTCATTTAGGACATCCATAAATAAAGACCCTTTCAGCTTGGGACTGCTGAGCAATGCACTTCCAAGAGCTTTACCTCAGCGTCTGCCCCTGATTATTAACACTGCTGCTGTTACCATGCACGGCCACACGGTGGCGGGAGCAGGTACAGTGTGCTCATTGTTCAGGGAAAGAAAAGGTGTCATGATATGGTTCATGATGAACGATGTCTGGGAGAAGGAGGCCGAGGAACAACGGAGAGAAGAATAGATCAGCATGCAGCACTGAGATCCTACATGCTTCGCTGGCTGATAAGGAGGGAAACAGAGATGGACACAACAGAGATGGCAAAAGAAAGGAGGAAGGAAAAAAATGAACACACTGTACCGAACATATATACCCTCAGAACATCACACATAATCATCCACATACACTTAAAAACATGTTTAAACTGACCTAGAAACCTAATCCACTGAAAATGGGAATCTATGAATTAAGGCAGGGTGGCTAGAATACTGTACATCCCTCTTCGGACCTTCTCCCTATCCCTCTTTCAGCTGATGGGTGTGTGTAAGGCTTATAATACACCACTAGTGTTAGTTCTGCTTTTACACCTTTCTCCTTTGGCTCCTAGCCTGCTGCTGTGTGGTAACTGTAAGGCAAAGGTGTGTCACAACAACACATACAGTATATGCATGCACGCAAGCACCCACACACACACACACACATGCATGCACGCAGGCACACACACACACACACACACACACCTATAGGGCGTAGCTTGAAGGCTGCCCTTACTTGGCCAGACCACATACATAAATGTTTTCAACAAAGAACATTTGCACAGAAGCAAAAGAAGATGATTGGAGGAACAGGCAAGAAAGTGACAATGAAAAGGAGGAAAAAGAATACAAAAAGGCCCGAACCACTGACATGTTGAAATAGGACAGTTCCATAGTGCATGAAACAACGCACATTCATATATGGTTCCCCTTGTGTTAAGTAAGAGTCTTAGACAGCAGACTTTTTCAAGTAATTTCACACAGAGAGTCGGGGTAGGAACTTTGACGAGACCAAGACTGAAACAAAACAAAGACGTTACCAAAGTATGAGGATGAGAGGTCAGGTCGATAATATCTAAAGGGATGTCCAGACAGGCGTGGCCCAGAAAATGCACATGGTGAACTCAGCGTGGAGGTTCCATGCTTTTGCTTTTGTGTGTCAACAGGTTGGTGTGTATTCAGTATTGTTTTATGTTTCAGAAATCCTTGGAGACGCAGATCTTGGTCACACATCTTGGGATATGCTCACACAATTCGCATAGTGTCAGAGTGTGTGTTTGTGTTCACACGGAGGTCTCTGGCCCTGGAGCGTAGTAGGCGAATCCCGCACCCGAGAGACGGAGCACGTAGGGGCTGAGAGGGCAGAAGTCTGCCCCGCCCGCTTCAGCCAAGTGGGCCAGTAGTTTCTGGGGAAGGGGATCAGACCTACGGAGCGAGAGGGTCTCCGCAACGCCAAGGTGGAGGTGGGAGGAGTCAGCGCTCCTACCTTTGGAGGATCGGCGAGAGGACAGTGGAGTGAACTCTGCCACGCCACCCTGCGCCAGCTTCTCATAGTCCTACAGAAAAATAGAGGACGAGCGATGGTGAGAAAATCGGCATCAGAGAAGAAGGAAAGCAAATCATAATAGAATAGCACCAAGAAGATCAAATCTCAGAGCGTATGAATGAGAATAGATGTGACAAGGTTTGATGCACAGGGTTGCACAGCTGGGGCGTGTTCAGAGGGTTTAACAAGTTTATTTGGGGTATCCAGATGTTCAATTTTAATAAATAATGAGACGAAGATGGCATCTACCCACTAGACTACAGGTTTTTCAATTATGAACTGAAAAATAAAATTACTCTTGGATCACATTTAATCAGTCTGTGAAACTGGACAAAAATCTGTGGACTGACACCAGACAGTATTTACTGGTCAATGATAAAACCCTCTGAACATGCTCATTGTAGTTAGTGGTCATGTAAGATTAGCCATGCTCATGAAAGAAGGAAACAAGATTTACACTTGCTCTTCCATCTTCGAACACCAGATGTCATCAGTGTACCTAGTACAAAATGACACCTTTACAATACACAAGATTAGGTGAAACACAAAAGGTGAAGTCTATGTTGCCTGTGCAGCTCTTTAAGTCAGTGATCTGCCATTTTTCCAAATTAGTTTTGTCTGTGACATCTCTGTTGGAGTGGACAACCTACTAGTGATCTGCGATTACTCTATGGGTGGAAGGAAAGCATGCCCCCAATACTGTACATTATTAATCAACACTCATGCACAAAAATAAACAAATTCAATCACAAGCAAAGCTATTACATTAAAACAATGTATAAAAAGCACGCATGAACAGCAGTTCAAGTCTTGGCCAACCAACTAACATCGAGAACTTCTAAAAACCAACAACCATCTCATGCTGTAGAACCAAACCTCCTCTAAACCAGAACCCTCACTGTTAGCCCTTCATCCTTTTTATCATGTCTCTCTTAAACTATGGTTCTGGACCCAAAATGAGTCACAAGCCTACTGCTGGTTGGTGCCCACATGAAAAGTGCTACTGGATTTTAAGGAGCCTGGGTCTAATGATGAGAGACTGAATTTCTCATCTGGGTGCCAGGCTGACAAAGTTTAAGAACACTGCTACTCAGATCATGTTAATTCCCATCCCACATGCAGTGAGAAGCACAGCATGCCTTGAGACCAGCACATCAGTCTTAAATTTTGATCCCTGAAATTATATTTGTGGGAAGAAAATCTGTAGCGCAGTGACACGCAGATGAAGCAAACCAAGGCCAAGCCCCTCAGCTAGACTTGTAGCACGCCAGCATGCCCCATGCAGTGCGGAGCAGCAGGAAACATCATGGCAGCGGCATTAATACTCATACCCCCAATTACAAAGCCCTCTGTGTGCTGTTACCATGGTAACCCTAGCCCACCTTGGGGGTGTATTCTAGGGTTTGCTGAGCAGGGTGCTGTGGCTGTGTGACATCATGGAGTCATAGGTCCTAGCAGCTTTTTCTCCACTGTCCCCCTCACAGGTCCTAGCAGGGTTGAGTGGGTCCCTCTCATTGCCTCCCCCTCCACCACCAGGGCCAGGGCCGGGGCCGGGGCCGGGGCCGGGGCCAGGAGCCACACACTCCTCCAGGGCCCCCGGCGTCCTTACCTTCTGTGGATGACGGTAAAGGAAAGGAAGTAATGATGGACCCTTGGTAAACAACAAGGTTTGGGATACACCATCTCAAACCTTTTCTAGAAATGAGATTTAGCTAATCTGATAGTTAATCAGGTAGCTAATCTTTTAATCCACACCACTTATTTTGACTAATGTCTGGTCTGGAATGGTTCGGTAATGACAATGTTTTTTATGCCTGCTTTTAAGTTCTCAGTTACAGCTTACAGCATCACAAATATAAGAAACCTTTGGCTGGCTTTTCAGATGGAAAAATCCTGCAAATCCATCACTATGCCTAATCCATGTCTGTGAAACCAGCCCATTTTAGGAAAAGTCTCATCCTATATAAACCATAAACATTTCAGAATAGAAATGACAAGGTGAAAATGTGAATGACATTAACAAACATATGCATGCAGTCTATACATTTGTTAAACGACACATAAAATGCACAATACAAAGGGTACAATACAAAGATGGTAGGAAAAGGTTAACGGAGGAAAAGGCTAGTATAGGTCTAACCTGGCCTGCTAGCCAGCCACTGTGGCATCATCAACAGTAGCCTAGTAGTTAGTTAGTTATGAGAGGTGTTGGTGTGTGCTGAGACAGTGATTTACATTGGGACATGCCACCATGCATACAGACACGAGGGCTTAAAAGAGAGAGTCACCTCCTCCTCCTCCTCTCCCGTCTCTCTGGGCCAATCAGAAACTCATTCTGCTGGAGGACTGAGAAAGCATGAAGATGGTGGACGGCTCCACGGTAAGGCACGGGCGATTGGACTGCCGTAACCCCCGAAGAGCGAGCGCAGAAGGCGGTGTTACAGGCACACAGGAGGAGCAGTGGAGGAGAGAGAGAAGAGGAAGAGTGGGGACAGTGAGGAAGAGGGAGGAAGAGAGAAGAAGAATGACAGTAGTGAGGAGAGGCATAAAAGGGGGTGTGAAAGGGAAGGGAGCGATGGAGGACGGTGTGAATTTTGATTAAGGTGGTCCATTACGGTGCAGCGAGAAGGGGAAAAGAAAGAGAGGAAGAGAACAGCAGGAAGAAATCTGTCAGACCTTTCATTTTCCCACTCATGGTGCAGCTTGCTTCACAGGAAGCAGGTGAGGCTAAGCCAAAGGGAACAGGAGGTCATACTAGATCATGCTGTTGCTCATACCTACTATAAAGCCTAATGGTGTTCCTGGCTGAGTAATAGTGTGGAATAAATACTGGGCTTAGTCATACGGTAAAATACATTATAAACATCAGGAGAAGAGAAAGTAGCAGCGGACTTTTGAGAGAATTCTACTTCAATGCGGTAATTTCAGTTCATGAAATTATCTTAAATGAAGTAAAATACCAGCTGACGATTAAAAAATGGGAAAAGTGTCTATTAGTAAAGTCTTTGGTTAATGGCTACAGCAAAGCATTTAGTTAACACCGTCAGAAGTCAACACAGGGCAAAAGCTAACTCGGACTCGGGACAAAATAGAAATGTCTTTAACGTCTCAGTAACGCTTCAGTTTCACTGCTGAGTCGGCATCAAGGGCCTACCTGTGCACGTTCGGTGGCTGTGGGACAGATGGCCCTGCAGAGGACCTTCTTGATGACGTCCGGCAACAAGCTGACCGTAATAAGCAGGATGATGCTGAGCCAGGCCGGACCGCTGGACAGCATCTGCATGAACACGTAGTACATCCTCTGGTAGTTGAGGAAGGGCCTGGGCAGCAACAGCAAAAGAAAGGAGAGGGTCAGTCTGCTACAGTCTTTTACAAAAGATTCTCTCTGGAGTAGAGCTGAACAATTAATTAGAAAAAAAAAATCACAATATGAACTTGTTTTAATGCTCCTATTTTTTTTTTTTTTAAATGAAATTACTTTTCTTCAAACAATTGTAAAGTTCTAAAAAAATCATGACAAGAAAAACTTGTTATGATGTGAATCGCAGTTTAAATCGCAATTGCAATATTCGGTCAGATAATTAGAAATATTTGATTTTTTTGTCAATATCGTTTAGCCCTACTCTGGCGCACTACATGCCTTCTCATTCCTGCCACTCAACCCATTAATTTATTCATCAAAGTAAAAGCCATAGATGGTGGAAAAACCAAAGGACATTATACCAAATGATGCCTCCCCACAGCAGGGAGAAAATGACGTAGAAAAGTAGCGACCCCCAGATGACAAAGTGATTGATCCAGGTCCAGTGGTGTGTGTCCAAGGCAAGCTGTAACAAACAGAATACATACATAGTAAACACTCACCCCAGTCAATGAAGTCAATGACTATGCCTACAGGCTCTGCTGTTACTGTTACTCTTACTGCACAAACTGAGCAGCCAGTGCAGTCAATCAATTATGTCACATACTAGTTAACACGTGCCTGCAAGCCTGTCCACGCATACAGTTGGACACACTCACGCTGCCAATGAACTCACTCAAATGGGGGGATTATGCCAACGTTTTTCTCTCTGTAAGCCTCAAAAAGGCAAAACACACTCACACACACGCACACACACACACACACACACACACACACACACACACACCTTGAGCGTGACGGTGAACACCAGCACAGTGAAGACAAGAGTCCCGAAGGTCCAGTTCCCAAACATCTGCACGGGAAGAGATGAAGAGACGGTCAGTAGCCATTACACATCCCCATCAGTAGCGCTCATACACCCCCCCCACACCATCATCCTGCGTCCCAGGATAGTGAATGTCCCATGGTTCTACAATGCAGCCTCTATGAACACAAAGAGGAGTGGGCAGCCTTGCATCACCTCTACTGTGGTGAGAGGTAATCCACTGGAAAATAGCGTTCTCCTTTGACTTTCTTTGAAAGTGTGGCACCAATCAACTGTGAATATTTTCCCTGTGCCTCTTAGCAGAGTGCTTTTTTCCTTATCCACATCTTTCTATCTGCTGACATACTAGGAAGGGTTTTGTGTTCTTAAAGCAGACATCAGGAGCGAACAGATGGAATGGGAGTAGGGAGGGGGAGAATGAAAGAGAGAGGAGGGTGGAGGAAGAGAGAACAAGATGGAGAAACTAGGGAATTTATGTAACAGCCGTAATGGTTGTTGGTGCCCGTGCTCGTATCTTTGCTACACTTTGCTACATTCATCTACTCCTTTTTTTTAACATTTACATGAGAAAAACAGTGAGGATTCCATTTTACATTTTACAGTGCAAGATGAAAACGGCTCAGCCACCCATGAATATTGGAGCAGTGAAATTACAACCAACCAAACCCAAGTTCTGATACCACAAATACATGGACAGATAAACACACACACACACACACACATACACACACACCTCACACACACACACACACACACACACACACACACCACGCACAAACACACAGTGCACATAAAAACAAACAGATGTTGAATCTTAATCTACAGGTTACACTATTTATACTACCACAACAAAAACACAAGGATAATGTGGGGGAGCTTCTAAGGTAACTACCATGTTAGTGGAGTTGGTAAGATCAGGTACTGTGCAGGATTCAGGGCTTTACAGAGATTAGGGAATAATGGAACACTAGAAAACTACACATTCAAATGAGAGTGCATGGGTGATTTGAAGTGAGAATGGATGAAACTGGATGAAACGGTCAAACTGAAAGCTTAAACGGTACGACAGGAACTAAAAGAGCGTGAAAGACAGAGAGAGCTGAGAGGGAGGGAGACAGGCTTACCATCTGTGTGTTGGTGGTCATAAGCTGAGGAACAAGAAGAGAAGCAAAATAAAGAGAGAGGAAGCAGAGAGGAGAAAAAAAAGAAGAGGAAGAGGAAGAAGAGAGAAAAGAATCAGGACAAAGGGTAAAATGAATTTCAGGATGTTTCAACTTAAAAAACAGGACCAAAGGCAATCAAAAACAGTTGACATGATACAAATTAACAATACAGAGAAAGATGCTATTGCGTTGTCGATATGAATGGAAATCCAATGTTGTTGACCGACAGAGGGCCCTCGAGACGGAAACCTTACCGTTACAGATCCATAATTAACAAAATGTGACCACATTGTGGTCCCATTGCACTTCTCCCTCATGAGAGAATCCAATGGAGATGGATGAGTGTTCTTAAAGACAGCACTTAGTTTGTGTCCATTATCCTCCTATAATGTCCCTAAAGGATACCTCAAATACCCCACAAAGTACCAACCACATGACTGATCTATTTCCACCACTTTCACAAATGACAGAACTCACTGCCTCTGTTGGCGCAGAGACAGAGGCTCACCTGGCCGTTGCTGGTGAAGGTGGTGTTGTCGAACAAGAAGTAGGCACCGAAGAAGAAGACAACAGCATCAAACACACCCAGGCACGTCCAGTACAGGAAGACGGGCCAGCGGAGGAGGGAGTTCTTCGCTATGTCCCTGAGAGAGACAGGTGGGAAGACGGACAGCGGAGTAAAAAGACAAAGGTTAGATCATAACAATCATGTAAAAAAAACAAATAAAGGTTTTTGTTAATAGAGCTGTCCTTGGTTACCAATTCCCTGTTATATCAATCTGTCATCCACAGGGTGGTCACTTATACACTTCCTTGTAGCTCACCTGTACAAGGAGGGATCCCTCTTGAGCGTCTCCATGGTGACATGCTGCTCGACCAGGCTGTAGAGGAGGATGGGGAGTGAGGTGAAGCTGATGTTGTACAACGTCAAATACGCCGTGTCGTACAGAGGCTGCCAAGGGACAAACACAAAAAAGACAGAATCAGACATCTTAATATTTAGAAGTAAACGTACCTGAATTACTGCACAAAGCTGGCTGGATGCATTATGAGAATATGTGTACTGTGCTATGTACCTGCAGACTGTAACCCTACTGCAGTAGCATGTAGTTACCTGCTGGGAGAACCCACAGAAGAACTGATATAGGAACTGAGGGAAGATGAAGCACACATTCTGGAGAGATAAAGATGGAATAAAAAGACAAAAAGAGAGAGTGATAAGCTTGTGACGAGTACACGTGAAGAGATTTGGGGAATCTAAAAATGCTACTATCTACAAATTTCTGTTTATGCAGAGATTGTGTGCTATAAGCTGAGTGAGTGGGCTGCGGAGCGGAGAGCTGGCCTGCCAAAAGAAAATATGAATCAGTTGGCAGGGCGCTGCTCGCTATGGATGCCGCCCACACTGATCATCGTAGCCATGATTCCAGGGGAGAATGTTGCACCAGGGATTCATGAATCCAGTAATCTGTCAGAGTAGCTCCAAAATCTGGTCCTTTGTAATTCAGGGTTTCACTGGGAATTACGATAAAGTGATTAAAATGTGCGTGCCAGTGGAATAGACAAGTCATTCTTCAAGCACCTTGTAGAAGAAGTACTGGACAAGCTCAGCAATTCGAATGTAGTAGTAATGGCCGTGAACGAGCAGCATCTTCTTCAGGTGTTTGAACTTTGGGATGGCGTAGTCGCTGTTTCTCGCTGCCTGCCGGCCTTCTTTACCCATGATGCCTGGGGGAACAAAGGAGTTCTGTTACATATAATCTAATCAGAAATGAAACATTTCAAGTGCAGACACAGGCACTTGAGCATCGCACTAATTAGGCTGTAGAAATGAGCTCACCTATGCCCACATGCGCTTCCAGGATCATGCTGACATCATTGGCTCCATCGCCGATGGCCAGGGTTATGGGGTGCTCTTTAGAAGCTTTGATTAGCTTCACAATCTAGAGAAACAAAAACCCCACTTCAAGCTAGTCCAAATCCCACTGTTTTTGGTGTACAAGTCTTTTCATAATGTGCCTGGGGTATGTTTGCAAACAGGAGGTGCAGTGGTCCTACCTGTGCTTTCTGCAGCGGTGCCATGCGACAGCAGAGCACAGCGCTACAGTTGCGACAGATCTCTAGGAAGATCTCTCGGTAGTTGCCCGGGCCGGCGCCTTCCTGGTTGGGCTTCAGTATTGCAGACAGAGTGGCCCCATCGATGATCAGACAAAGTCCAGGCAGTCTACTGACAACCTGAAACACACACAGACCACAGACCGATCACCAAGCCATATCTAGGGCTATCTCTCTGCTGTCTTGAAAATCCAGACCAGACACACGGTGTATATATCATTTGTGGTTATGTGATATATGATTCGACTGTGTTTACATGCTGTAGGTGTGTATGCGCATGTGTTGCCCCATACCCAGAAATGGAGCGTTGTCTGAGAACGGTCCTGCTAAGCTCGAACAGGACGTCATGCAGACTCTGCTCCTCTGTGCGCTTCTTGGTCAGCTCCAGAATCTGGGTGCTGCGGCGGAACAGCTTGCTGGCGTAGCAGGTAGCCGCTGCCGTCTCCATCTTGTCCCCCGTCAGGACCCACACCTTCATCCCAGCCTTGTGGAGCGACTCGATGGTGTCCGCAGCTTTCTCCTGGAGCCTGCACGCCAATACATCAATAACTCTCAATTACCCTCCAGTCGGTGGGTTAAAACAAACATCAATCCTTCAATCAATCAATTATCAACTGGTGATAACTAATCCATACATAACCACCCCTGTCTGTTCTATGAAATCACCAGTTCATCTGTTAGGAAAACGAGCTGTCAGCTAGCTGACTGATCAGTTAGAGAAATCTCAATAACTCAACAAGTCAGTATTGCAGTCGGTCTCTTCAGAACACAAAACAAGCAGAAAAAATGGCAGAAAAGAAAAAAGAATGTCAGAGAGGAACCATTAAGTCACGTATCTGAGCTCGGGATGAATCTTATTCCCCTCATGAGTCGTGACAATGCTTCAGTTACGGTTTCATGACTCATTAAGTCTCTCCCTTCTGTCGCCCTGCTGCACCGTTTTTAAATCTTGCCGTCTCTCTTTCTCCTTGACGAACCAACCTGTCTTCCACCGCCGTAGCCCCCAGAAGCACAAAGTCCCTCTCGATGATGTCATAGGCCTGTGCCAGCCTCTGTTCCCTGTCCTGCAGGGCCAGCTTGGCTTCGTTCAGGTGATGACACGCCTCCTCGTATTCTGGCGGTGACAGCCTTCGATAGGCGACGCACAGAGTCCGCAGCCCCTCCTGTGTGACAGAGAGAGAGGGAGAGATGGAGGGAGAAGAATGGATTTGGGATTTCATATACGGCCATTATGGATGTTCTGTGACAGAGTGCGACTTTACTAAGGTTCGACCGATATGGGTTTTTGAAGGACGATATCGATATTTTTAGACTCAAGTTGCCGATAGCAATATTTTGTGCTGATGTTCATTACCTTTCAAATTGGGCCATTTTTCAGTGTATTCTGTGTTTCCCCAGGAATTTTATTCTTGGCAGGGTGGAAAAGCCTTTAGACCATGGGACATTAAAACTGTTCACTAAAACCCATATTAATGAAATTCTTTTGTGTGGGTTAGCAGCTCGTTAAGGCAGGGAAACTCTGGGACACATTAGTGCTGTTAAGTGAAGAATGAATTTATAAAAAACAATAAAAAAAACAATTAAACGAATAAATAAAATGTGAAAAGAAACTTAATCACAGGTTTTACAGATAGTTTTTATGAGCTGTGGTCAGGGAGGAGCCTCTATCATATCGGCAGTGGACAACACTGACTGGCCGATATCCAGTATTTAATAAAAAAGCCAATATATTGGTCTAACCCTTGTCTGTGCACTCACCACAGCATTCTGCTCCACCCGGGCTTTCACCTGCTCCACCTTTCCAGACACCACCCGTGGGAAGATGGACGAGTCTGCCCCCTTACAGAACAGCAGGTATTCTCCTGACAAACACATGCACACATACACAAACATAAACCCACAAAATTAGAAACAAATTGGTCTGTGTAATAGCATGAAACTGATATATATTGAACTGAAGGTGTGTGTTTGTCTTACCTGAGCCTGACTTGACTATGACGCTCATTCTCCTCCTGACAGAGTCAAAGTTCAGCACATGTAGCAGCTCAAACCTGAAGGAAAAACAGACATGTTGGCATGAATATGAAACCTCCATCAGTACTTTCACAAGGGGTTCACCTCTCCATTAATTTTCTTTGGTGGGTTGTCGTTTGTAAATGAACTGAAATCAGTTCTCTTGAAGAAGACAAAAAAGAAGAGCAAGAAAAAAGATGTCTTCTCAGTTCAGCCTGCATTCACACAGTCCTTTCTTTTGAAAGAGGACTAAGGCATTTTTTTCAGTTCACTTCATTTCTGATACGCTCCCATTCAGATTTCCATTCACCATCTGTCATTTGAAGTCTGCTCCTGTGACTATTATGGGCTGCAATTTGTATGTCTTGACGTGAATAGGAGGCAATATCAAAATTCTGCAGCAAAACATATATTCTTGAATTTGATCAGGCTATTCAAGGACTGAGCCTGATTGGCTAATGATGGTGTTTTCAAACACTATCCCATAAGCTAAACTAACAGCGCCTATTAGAGCCTATTCATCTCCAGTACAGTAATGTTTGAAAATTACAGTGTTTTTATGGATGGATGTTTACATGCTGTAATTTTACAGCAAGTCAGTTACCACTAATGTCACTTGCACTGCCATCATATCATCAGCTTCTACAGAAATGATCCCCTTCTCCTTTTCTAATTTTCACAACTGTATTGATGTCCCTTGAAATTCTTTATTAACAGGCAAATTGCAATGTAAACGAAGTGAACCACAATGCAGACTCAAAATTTCAACACTAGGTCTGAGTTTGGTTCATTCCAGCCTGGTCTGGTAGATTGTGTGCCAAAAATGACTAATTTCAGTATCAATACATTACCTTGAATAGCTGAACAGACCAAGTGTGAAAACACCTCAGAGTGCTTTACCTTACCATTTCCTCCAAAGTGTCTCATGCTAGCTGTCAACCCCTCCCCCTCCCTCCCCTTCCCTCTCCACCTCTCCTGCTTCCTTAAAATAGCTCTCTATTGACAGGCCACTGCAGAGAGTGATGTAGAGACGGTGGTTACATGAGCACTTCCTATGGATCGAAACATTATATACTTCAACAAAACCGCAATCTCACAGAATCTGCTGCCATCCATTTCCCACTGATCGTTTGGAACATTTTGATCTAACTGAGCAATTTCTAAAAAAAAACAACCCTGGCTACTCTTCATTGTGGTTACAGTTTTTAACGGTTTGAGTGTGATCCATATGGAAGCTGTCTTCCTCTAGACAATTTATGAATGGCCACAACTCCAACAACTGAATTACATTTATTTTATCTCTTGGCACTGATCAGACCCACCTCTCGATCTCATCATCTTTGTTGAGAATCTCCATGTAGCTGTCTTTCAGTCTCAGATAGGTGTAACCCAACCTGGCAGAGAAAGTGAATGAGAAAGAGAGAGGGAGTGAGAGAGAGAGAGAGAGAGAGAGAGAGAGAGAGAGAGAGAGAGTGATAGAGAGAGAGAGAGAGAGAGAGAGAGAGAGAGAGAGAGAGAGAGAGAGTGAGGGAGAGGGAGAGGGAGAGGGAGAGGGAGAGAGAGAGAGGGTGTGAGTGTGTGAGAAAGGATTTATCAATTTTTGACAGAAGGTATCCATATGCAGTGAGCAGTATTACTATGAAAAGCTCCTTGGAGTGGCTTTTAAAATAACGTGAGCATAACCTAAAACAGACATGGTGCTTTACATATGTTAGCATTAGTCACGGGGAGTGTTTTTTTGTAATGTAACTTTCCAAATCTTGTTTTTTGGCGTGTGTTACCTCTTCATGCCCTCCACCAGCGCCACCTCGTCAGGCGAGGAGGAGATGTAGAAGGAGGTGGGCCGGCCCTGGTGGATGCCCCTCTTGATGCCATCCACTGTCTCCTCCTCCTTCACCTGCACCGTGTGGCACAGACACAGCGCCCGGAAGAACAGGTCCTCATGCTCCTACAGCCGCAGAGGAACACGCACACACGCAGCCATTCATCATATAATCACCAGCACATATTTCATAACCGCAACAATTCAATTCAATTCAAAGGTGTGTTACTGGCATGAAATACAAAAGTACTGAATTTATCTAGGAACATAAAATATGCATTCCCATTTGTTTCCCCATTTTAAAGTGGTAATCCTTGAGTTGATAATTGGTAACTGAGTTGGTAATAATTGAGTTGGTAATCCTTGTTTAGAATAGAAAATGTAAAGGCTTACATGAACTGGGTATAGTTTGAATCACTAATGTGTTATATCAATCTCCAATTGAGAATAACAAAAACGTACATTAATTTATATGAAAATGGCACAAATTATTACTTTAATTTCCCGCCTGTCTAAAATTGGGACAGCAGGTTAATACATATTTTGCTGCAAGTGTGACACACTCCCTTTTGTTTCTTGGAATATATTATAGTTTCTAAGTTTCTCTGACTTATTCATAGTTACTATGCAAGGCAGTGATGCTTTGTCTCCACCTCTATTTGGGAGCAGAGTGAGCACAGCCAAGTCTGCCTTTGACAGTCTGTGTCTATGGTCAGACTCACACTTTGTCTGCCACACACACTTACCCTCCTGTATCCTCCAGGTGAGGAATCGATCATGTCTATGCTGGAGGCGGCGCTGAGGATCTGGCCATTGCAGATGGCGTGAGGAATGTAGACGTTCCCATCCACACAGCACTCGATAAACTCCATGTTGTTCTCCGTCAGAGTGCCCGTCTTATCAGTAAACACATACTCCACCTGGGGGGGGGGGGGGGGGGGGGGAGCAAGGGCACAGTAAGGGCATGTCTGCAAGCCGTTTACATGCAGATACTGTATGCATGTGTTTATGTATATGTGTGTGTGTTGTGCTCATGTACCTGTCCCAGCTCTTCATTTAGGTCGGAGGTGTTGACCTGCGCTCCCTCTCCCAGCTCCTCGTCAAACATCTCCTCGTCCCAGGTGATGAAGTAGGAGCCCAGGAACTTCTGCATCTCCACCGTCACGTACATTGACACTGGGATGATGTAATTAAACAAGACCATGAAGGCCAGGAAGTCTGTGAAGGCTCTTATCACCTGAAGGGAGGGAGAGAGAGGGCGAGGTAGAGTCAAAAAGAAACAAACAGAGAACAGTCATGCTTACAACACCATTCTGAATTGAGGTTTGAGGTCTGTGTGTCAGACTGTATTGTTTTTATTCTTGTATCTGGGCAGTGTTTGGAGAACTGACCACATGGCGCTGGCGCTCGTTCTCAGTCCTGTGGTTGTACCAGGGCTCGTCTCGGTCCGGAGACCACTGCCAGGCGTACTTCAGAACCGTGTTGATCACTGCTTTGCTGATCAAGATGCACAGATACACGATCAGAAAGGCATTCATCGACCTACAGAGAGACAGAGAGGAAAGAGGGTCAGCAGGAGAGATCAGGAAATGTACCAGTCAAAGAACAGACCAGTTAAGACCAGTAGTGGGGAAGTGGGGGGGGTAATCGTACTTTTCTACAGCGGAGCGCTTCTGAGACTTGGACTGGTAGTTAAGCGCCATCTTGGTCTCCATGCCAGTGTAGATTGCAACAGCTGAGGGGAGAGATAACCTGGGGTTACCATGACAATACTGACATCAGCCTTCCCTCTGCAATCTACATGTCAACATTCAAGAGACAATAAGCAGAGTGAATCCACATGGTATTACCATAAATATGTTGTGTGTTCTTCAGTGTGGCTCCTCTGAGCAGCAAGTTCTCAGCCCCAAGTGGTCTGCCGGAACAAAAAAAGAAACCTTTATTGCATTTGTTTTTCTAAAAACCTCCATGTAAGACATTTGATTCATCCGAGAGTTAGCATTGTGACTGAAAAGTACAAAGACGGACATCAGGGAGGACAGTAAAGACAAGCCCACCTAGCCACAGGCTCTTCTCTGTCCTTGTAAATGTTGATGCGTCCCACAAATCTGGACACAGATAAAAAACAAGCATAATCAGATCATTCAAGTACCTCGCCAGAGGGACGTCTATTTACAGGAGTGTGTGTAGGTGTGTGCACGCGAGTACAAAACATGCATCCGTGAGAGCGTGTCACACTCACTTGTAGAGGTCAGGCTGCGGTTGTTCACATTCAATAGTGGCATGTAGAGAATCCACCTCCTGCTCCGTTCTAAAGGCCATGGTATCTGGTACAGCATAATAGGTCTGAGAGAGAACGGTGGAGGAGGGGAAGAAGAAGACAACAGAGGAAAATGTCACCCACAGTTACTAATTAGAGCCGCGTTCGTTCGGCTCTTCGGCTCGGCTTCCAGCAGGCTTTCTAAACAACTGGTAGTAGTCGGTAGACAGGGAGGTGAGTCATTGCAGCGCTCCTTGGGTCAACAGTAGACAGCATGCTGGGACGTGAGCGCATCAGGGGGGAGAGTCCCTGGGGTATGCATGGGGAGGTGGGTGGATGGCACGCACGTGTGCTCTTCCGTGCGTATGTTCATGTGAGTGACAGCAATGAACATCATTGTAGAAGTGAAAATGTGAAATGCGGTGCATGATTGTGTGTCACCTGCATGTTTATGTATTTGCGTGTGTGTGTGTGTGTGTGTGAGAGAGAGTGTGAGTGAGTGGATGAGATTGCATAGCATCAGGGTATTTGCAGGGTTCAGAAAGCCATATTTTTTATTACTACCTGGAATTAAATAATTAAAAATAAAGTCAAAACTGGCAAAAAAAGCCTATTTCCAGTTGAACATAGCTAATGAAAGTTCTGAAACTAAAATGGACACTAGGAAAATAAAGAGACATGCAGTCCATTTGTGTTTAGTATTGTAACAGATACGATGGAAGATTAAAACCCCTAGCCCTGCTCTGTGTGGACACGTAGGGCAAAGAAACCTGTTATTGCATGGTGAAAGAATAAGACCTTTAATAACTTTATTAAGACATTTTAATACTTTTAAGGCCTTAAATGAGACACTTTAAGGACCCACAGATACCCTGAGCATTCCTTTTTTGGGGGTCAAATATGGTGTGCATCATGCATTTTAGCTTTACAGGAAAGGTTAGGGAAGATGTCTCCACTATAATTGTCATGCAATATGTGTGTGTGCATGTGTATGTGCATACTTATAGTCCCAGTACCTTGTGACTCGACTCCCCGTCCAGGCTGGCGGTGGTGACGTAGCAGGTCCCATCATGGCGGCTGGAGGAGAGCAGGATGAGGTCACAGGGGAAAGTCTCGTCCTCCCTCACCACGACAACGTCCCCCACCTGGCAGAGCAGAGCCGACAGGACAGCCACATCACACTCTGTAATGGCTTTCACATCAATAATAAATGAAAAGGATTTTGACTGGATGTAACGGTAAACAGTAGAGACCAAAAGACAAACAGATAGACCTGCGGCTATACAACTGCTCAACTATTTAACATTCCTTTTTTTTTTTTTTTTTCCAAGGGATTGAGTAGTTGCATAACGGATTATGCGAGCGGAGCAGCTTAACCGCTGATAAATCCCATCTCCACGGTGACCATACACACGACACGCGCTCTCTGATTTTTCATGATTAATATATTCATCATTATTCCTGCTCCCAATTCTCACTCTAATCCCTTCTGTTTGATCTGAGGTGGTGAGAAACCTTGGTACAGAACATGCCGGAAGAGAGGGGGAGAGAGAGGGAATGAGAGAGAGGGAGAGAGAGAGAGGGAGAGAGAGAGAGGGAGAGAGAGAGAGAGAGAGAGAGCAGCAGAGAGGGATAGAGAGAGAGTGAGTGAGAGGGAGAGCGACAGAGAGGCAGACAAAGACAGAGACAGAAAGAGAGTGCATGCGTGCGTGTCTGTGTGCGTGCACGCGGATGTTGAAAGTCTTTCATAGGACACATTTCCCGACCAATGAAATCCAGTGAAAAGTATCGCTATGGTAACACAAACTGCAATGCTCTGTAACCTTTAAGGCTGGCCAGCAGTGTTGAAGCCTCATTCTAAGCTGACCCTCAGCATCCCACACAGTCCCTATGCACTCGACAGGAGCAGGAGACACCGAATAAATTAGATGCATGGGGACCTATTACACCTGCCCTCACAGTGGGGAATCAAGATTCAAATATATCATATATGCTAGGTGTTGAGGTCGACACTCACATTATGCAGTCTGGTAACCCTGCTTTCATTCATTCTAGGCTGAAATGAGAAATACTTTGCTGATGTATTCATGTTTTTTCCACTGAGCTATATGCTATTCCACAGAAATCCTGACATTTACCCTTGAATCTACTACCGCTAACAGGACTACTGTTAGGTAAAAAAAAAAAAATGTGTCTTGCGAGTGCCGTTTCATTTTCCTACTCTCCCATTCTTGCTGCTGTATTGTGCTGAGCACTCTGCCTGTATGATCTCCCTGCAATCTGTCCCCTGAAATCAACACTCATCTGCTGTTGCATCAGAATGACATAAGAGAACATAAAGGGATGACGGCAGGCTGTACATCCTTCACGCCGATATCTAATCTCCCACCGTGGAGAGACAAATCCTTGTCAACAAAGCCATCATTATATGGAGGAGGACACTGGGGGGGTGAATACTATAATGCTTAGCTTTACCGGGATGCTATGGAATCTCGGTCACCGGTCCAAAAGTAAGTTTTACCACCTCACATTCCTGTCCTATTCCTCCAACACACAAATATGCAGACACATGCGCACATGCACAAAAATAGTTTATAAGGTATTATAATAGTCGGCAGAAGCACCTGTTGGGTCTGTTCCCTGTGCGGAAAAGCTTAACAGCCTCTCCTGTTCAAAAGTGGTTTGATGGATTAATGATCAAAGATGACATAACTGCAGCTGCCTCAGCACCAGTTCTCTTTATGGGCTGTGGGGTTGCTAAGCGCTGTTCTCAGTACACAAATATGCATATCTATTATCCTAACTAATGGAATACATCAGTCCTGTTCACTCTCCAAAGGACTCTTGCATGGTGCACCAGGGGGCACTTTGATTGTTCCTCTGCTACAGTCTCAGGACAGTTTATTACTGGGAGAGAGAGCGAGAGAGAGAGAGAGAGAGAGAGAGAGAGAGAGAGAGAGAGAGAGAGAGAGAAACAAAGTGAGAGAGAGCTGTAGAGAGAAAGAGAGGGAGTGTGTGAGAGAGAGAGACACACACACGTACGAAGAAAGTGAGCTACGCAGCAATAGAGTAGTGCTGCTTTGTGGCCTCAGGTGCTGTGCCGCTCTAATGAGGCCATTCTTACCCGTAGCTTGTGACTCTGCGTCCTCACCACCTTCCCCTGCTGCACCACGTCCACCGGACACTCGTTTATAGAGCAGTCAGCCTTGTGTCTGAGCCAGTCCTCATAGCCCTGAGAGAGATGGAGCGAGAGGGATGCAAAGAGAGAGAGAGAGAGAGAGAGAGAGAGAGAGAGAGAGAGGGAGAGAGAGAGAGGGAGAGAGATGGGGGGGGGAAGCCAAAAGGAATGTGGCGGTGAGGGGGAAAACAGAGAATATAGATTATTGTGCAGAGAGAAATGGGGGCAAAGCATAGCGCGAGATAGAGAGAAAGAGGGGTGAAAGTCATGCACTGTAATTAATTAGCATTGTGTTCACTGAGCTTGGTGACCTGTTTCCTGGATCTCTAGCCAACACGTCATGTTTTAGATTTATGTCCCAATAAAGTCCAGGCTTCCTTAGCCAGAAGAGCTCCATCTATCACTGATAGTATCCCATCCCTCAGCACCGGGACGCAGTGGAGAGAATGCCTCCCCCGAGGGCACGGGATACTCAGCTAGAGCGATTAACAGAGGAGACCATTCATTATCATATTTCTCACATCACCAGACATATTCAATGGCGTGTCCTTTCGCTGACAGAGGAATGTGTATGTAGGAATAAGAGAGCGAGAGTAGATTGGTATAATGTGTGTGTGTGGGTATTCGGGGCTGGGAGTTTGTATAAGCGGGGGTTGTTGTGGGCAATATTTCCTGGAAGTGCGTGCATGTTTATGTGTGTCCTACCTGTTTTATGGCGGTGACAGTGATAACAAAGAAGAGGGGCAGTCCGCTGGTGACTGGGCTGGTGGGGGTGTCGATGATAAGCTGCAAGCGAGAGGAACAGAGGGAGGAAGATGGAGGGGGGGCGGGGGGGGGAGAGGATGCCAAGTAATGCAATGCTGAGTAAGTAAGTACAGAGGGGAGCTCAAAAAGCTTCAAAAAGAGGAATCAAATGCCAATCTAACAAACTGTGCTACATAAGGTAATCATCTAATCTTGTCCAATTTCCTCCATCTACACTTAAAGGAAAAGTCCATTCTAGGATACTCTTACACTGTTAGACTTAGGCTCTCCACATCCCCCAGCAAAAAAAAAAATGCTATAACCCCAATGGAATTGGCCAGTAGTTCCAGTTTCTCTCTGTTCAGCCAATTCTGGACAAAGGTGCTGTCCGACTTCAATGCACCTAGTCATTCTGGCCACAATTACATCATTTTATGGCTTGTCCGTTTCCACCAGGAGCATGAAACAGATTTTAGAAATCATCAATTTGTGATGTTAAATGCATTCCAGGAGTTATTTTATGACGTGGAGTGGAGCAAGAACAATACTGTCATGTGCTGTGCCTGGTTGATCTTGTTAAGAAGGTGTTATATTTCACACAGTACCGACAAAAGACACAAAGATGCAAGCTGTGGCTGCATTGCATTCTGGTCTATTGATTTCTGACTTTCTAGAAAGAAAGTCTTTCTAGAAAGAAGCCCTTGCTCTTTGATTCTGAGGGGCCTACACCAAAACTGACATCTTGTGTTTAGAAAATCCACCACACAACAAAACTGACCCAAAAATGTAAGATACATCACCAATGGCTGCTAAAGTGCTAAAGTGTTTTAGGATGTATTTTTGCTTTAAATACAACAAATGGATGGCTGGGAGGGCTATTTCCTGAGGGCTACTGTCCCGTATTGTCCGATCAGACAAGGAAAGGAGGATGCATTACTGCTGTGTTGTCATGGCAATCTCACCTGGACCAGAAATATGACCAAGAAGTAGAAGTTAGCGATTCTTCTGAACTGTTCAAACAAGTTCTTGGGAATGAAGTTCCAGAAGGTGTACTGTTGGAGAGAGCAACAGCAAAATTACTGTCAGACACAAAAGCGGAAACACAACCAAGCGGAACAATGGCACGCCATGACCATTCTTCGTCACATGCAAGAGAATCAGTTGTGTCACAGCTCGTCAAACACAAGAGAAATGAATATGGTTCTATGAAATGTGTCACCCTTACAACATGGTCATCAAACAGATTACATGGTTGTCCAACTATGACACAAATGAATGGCATTTATGATAAACAATGTCATGGCGTTGACTCAGTCTTTGAGGCCGGCTGATGCGGTTGCCATAGTTAACGCGGGGCTGTGGCTCGCTCACCTTGGAGGAGACAATGCGGTTGTCGGGGTAACGCTGAGGGATGTAGGCCTCAGCTCCCGGAGGGGGCTCTTTATGCCCGATGTATACCGTCCGACTGTCCACCCAATTCTCCTCCCCCACACACTGATAGAGAGAGAGATAGAGAGATAAACAGAGAGGCAGGTAGAAAGAGAGAAAGAGAGAGAGATACTAGGGTTAAATCACACCTTGCAACAGTGTAAATATAAATGTTCGCTTATAACTCATAACCTACTTACTATTATTATATCATTACCACAGTGACGCACTCGACAACACTATCTCATCACTCTCCCTCGCCAACTCCCTACACTCATGCCAGCCACCTGTGTGTAACCATACTAATATTAAATGCAGAGTGATTCAGTATGGAGTCTAAATATTTGTATAGTCTACAGTGTATATTAGGGATGGGACGATATATAGACATTCAATATATCGCAATACAAAAATGTGACAATATGACAAATGAATCGTGATATTAGCTCCATTTTATTCTGCGGTAGTAATCACAAATGAGACGGCTTGCCCATCACAATTTCACAAGCTCTCCATCCAAATGATATTATTTGCACTTTGTAATGACATTTTTAAATTGTTGTTTACATTCTAGCAAGCCAATGCCCTTGCTACAATAAAGATAATTTTGCACAGTTATCGAGTTAATGGTTAATGGTCATCAAACCTTTATTAATTACATCGATTACAATTATTATATCATGGTTGTATCGACTCGTGAACCCCATATCGCATATCAAATTGTATAGTGAGAGATAAGCATATCATCCCATCCCTAGTGTAAATGCATACTTATTGTTTATCCGGCGTTTTTGCACAGTGGGTCTAGTATGTCCAATTTGACTGTGTTTGTAGCTTTATGTGTTTCTCAGCACTAACAACACCAAATCAAATTCCTCTGCAATAAACTTGGTGAGTAACAGACTATACTGATTCCAGTCCGTTCCTAATTTTGATGAGCCTTGAGATGGAAATTTGCCCAGCTATCCTGGATTAAACAATGCGCTGAAGGAACAGAATGTTACATAAGACTGCTTTAGACAACTTCAGTCACTACTTTCAACAAACAACTTCATGGACAAGACAGGGTTGACTTAAGTATGAGTGTGTGTTTGTTGATGTGTGTAGGTGGACTCTGCTCTGAGTCATATGAGTGTGGATTTGTCATGTATCTTTTCGATTCCTCCCCCAGCAGCTCTCTGCACCATCCCTCGATTCTGCATAGTACCAAAACAACTCTTATCCTACATTCCTTCTGGTTATTCTATAGCTGTCTAATTGTTTTATATAAAACAGTGATTACATATTAGATCATGTGTATGCAAAATTCCATCTCAGATCAGCTTTCATCTATTACCTTTTACATAGATCCGCTGTTTGTCAATGAGGTTACCACAGCACATTTTTGTGTGTGTCCACTAAACAACATGGTGGGCGGGAGTGGAAGAGAGCTCTCCAAGAAAAAAAACAACGGGCAGGAGACCACAACATTCAGCTGTTTGTTTCCATTTGGCTTCCTGCATGGCTACAAATGTTTTGGCCTGAGTGGGCAGTGTGAGCAGTGTGAGCATAGCCCTTGGCAAAGCACCCTGCCTGACACAGCTCAAAGCAGAAGCGTTGACCATTAGCAGAAAGTTCTGGAACGAACACTTCAGTGGAATCAACGCTTCACTGCTTAAAATGTCCTCAACATTTTGGCAGGGACTTTGCAGCTGAACATTGCCAATTATCAAAACTTTTAACTAACGCCTTTGTGTGCAGAGTCCACATGATGGATATTTTGCAACGTGTTACTTCTCGGTAACCTTGAGGCTCTGAAACCAGAAGCTTACACATAAATTAGAATACTAGGTCTACATCTCCAGGTCAGTTTAGATACAAAATCAAATGTCAACAAAGTTCCCCTAGCTAAGCCTGCAGCGTTGAACTGCACAAGCCTAGTTTAAAAATGAAAGCATTTGCAGCCTGAGAGCTCAGAGTCTCAAGAGTAAACTCATCCTCACTGATCAACAGGCATTTGGCAGCAGGGTAAAAATAGACATCAAGCCAACAGAGAGTCAGCCGACTTGAGCCCCCTCCAAAACATTAGGGGAACAACATGACCCAGAGAGTCACCATGAAATAGAGGGGAAACGAGGGAGAGACCGCAAGAGAATGTGAGAGAGAGAACGACAGAAAAGGAGAAAGAGAGGAGGAGACGAGGGTGGAAAGAGATTGAAATCAAAGAATGAAAGAAAGAACAAACGAAAGAAACAATGAAAGAAAGGCATCAAGAAATAAAGAAACAACGAACGACACAAGGCAAAGGGAATGACAGATAACAGCTCAAATTAGATAAAGTTAATTAAAGCTGGAAATGAGGAGGAGACAAAAGGGACTTGCTGCCTACAAAGTTCCAGCACTGGAAAGGTCAAGAGGAAAATCTATTGAGGAACAAAAAAAGACTGAGACCAAGTTCAGAGCACAGACACCGTAGTAGCTGACATGCTGACAGGATGATCTATGTCTCATGATGAGTTTTGAGTTAAGGGGATATGAGAAACCAAAGCCAAAATGACACTCTAGACCGACTCCTAGCCCAGATTGTGTGTATTTCTGTGTGTTGGTCAGTTGGTCAGTCCAGGCCGGTGTGACAAGAAAGTCAAAAATAACACTCTGATCTACCTCCAGGAACAAGAGAGAGCGAGACGGAGAGAGAGAGAGAGAGAGAGAATGTCAACAGGCATCTTCCCGTTGAAAGTATAAGACAGAAAGAGCGGTGCATGCTGCCACCAGTTCATGCTAAATCCATTGTTGCATTAATGAGAGGAGGTAAGTTTCAGAGAGAGTGCATTAACAAACATGACAGACTAAAAGACTACATTTCCTTGACTCCATCCTTCATTCCCTCTTATATTTCTATCCACACTTCTTTCTTTCTTCCTTTCCTTCCCTCCACCACATGGCAGAGCGTGTCACGCTCTGACAGTGTGACTGTGGGAGAAGGATGGAGAAGGAGACAGAGGGAGAGCTTTGTGGTTTGCAGCTATCTGATCATTAATCCCCTCTGATCTGTATCAACCCCCGGCCCACTGTTCCCTCTCCACTCTGCTGCTCCATCAGACAGAGTGGCTGGCTGGTTAAGTGTGGGACACGGAGGCTTTGTCTTTATTAATAAAACTGAAATGGTCTCCAAGTGAAGAGGCTGCTGTTGCATCATCATTATCATCATCACTGGAGATACATCGAGAAGGTCAGCTAGTGGGAACAGGACAATGATGGGATTTAGTTAGAGCCAACATCTCACCACTATGACCTCTCCCTACAAGTTGAAGCTGATGGTCTAGCCAACCTAATATGTACCATACCAGTTGATGGACGATTGGATCCAAAGCACTTCACAGTAACATGGATGTATACAGTATATTTTTAAGAGGGTGGCCCCAGTGGGAATGGAATCCTTCACCCTGGCACTGCCATGCTTTACCCACTGAGCTACACTGGGCCACGTGCCTCCACCTCAAAACAATGCATCTAACCGTCTCCACCTTCCCATGGCGTCTAGCCCCTTACTACCAAAGAGGGATAATAAAGGTATCCACCATTAACTGGCCTGATTAAATGGTCCTGTCTCATCCCTCCTCCACTATCCCTCGCTGCCCCGCAGCAGCACAGACCATGTTAAGCAGGTATCCCTCATTAACCCACATATTAAATTCCCCTGACTGAGCTCTGTCTTAATGAACTACTCATGTTAACTGCACAGGGGATGAAGAAACATACATACATGCTTACACAACACACATATGCAGGCAGTGACAGGTTAACCCTAGGGGTTTGGACATTTTCCCACATGAGAACATATAGATATGCTGTTGCTGAGTATTGTAATTTTTAAATTAAAGTGAATTAAAGTTATGTAAACCTGAATAATGCTCTTGAAAATAAAATGTGAATGAGTAAAAATTGAGCAGGTTTTTGAAAGTGTGACAAGCCTGATATTTCATCTACGGGCTACTTGATTCATTGTTTTTCACTCACTGGTATGACTCATTGTAACCTTTATTGCCCTAAGGGACACTGTTTCATCTTTTCACTACATTTAAATGAAAGAAAGCATGAATACTAAATCGCAATACATCGCACTGCTGAATAGCAGTACTTAGTGAATCACAAACCGTGAAGACCTCATCATTATCATATTGTGACCCATGTATGGTAATACTGTTATCAAGAGCCCTCTAGTGATTTTAACCACTAATTAGTGCATGCAAACCCACATAACTCCCAGCTAGGAAAATGAGGGCAGGGTGGGGAGTGATTGAAGCATGAGGTCCCCTCCCTTAAAAACTACTGATGAGGTGCCATTGAGCAAGGCACCCAAACCCCCACTGCTCCAGGAGCTACTCACTGGCCAGTAGCAGAAGACAGTGGCTATACTGAAAAGCTCCCGGCACAATGAATGTTTGTAATTCAATGAATGTGAAGCAGGGTGTTTCTGGAAAAGAGCATAGGTGCTCAGAAATCCTCTCTGGGTAAATTAAAGGAAATAATAGACAAAGAAATGAAATAACTGTCATTCATAGAAGCTGGTGATTTTGTCATGCAGCATTTGAGTAAAGATAAAAGGAGCCTTGATCAACTACGAAGGAAGGAGCCTACCTGTTCAGCACACACTCACCGCGCTGCGTCACATCTGCCATTAATCACCATAGCAACACAGTATGGAGCCAGAGACAGAGGCTATGTCTACATGCTCATAATGTATATAAATAGGAATAGACAGATTCTACAGTATGCACGCACTTAACATGCCATGTGTGGGATTTTCTCATTAATGTAATGCTGTGAAATTGGATTTAACAACAGATTCTAGCAGATTATAGTTGTAACGCATTACTGCTACAAACAGTAGCCTCAATGATCTGCTTTGTGCTTTCATTTGGTCCAACTGGGAGTTCTTGGATTCTATTCCCTGTGGGAGAACTTTTCCAGAAGAAAACAGCATGCCAAGTCATACATCAAAAGCAGCAGTGAGGAAGGAAATAATGAAATATGGAGATGCAAAGTAGCTCACAGGGGAATGGAGCACCGATGGTTGTTATAACAATTTATTAGACAATGATATTTGGGTGAAAATCCTACACAAATTCTTTTTTTCTCTCAGTACATGATAGTACAGTGTATTCCACAATTGGCTCAATTCTCTGAAATGTAATGTTTTCTAAGCTTTATTGAATGGTAGGCAATATGAATATTCAGATAGAAGCAGAGATAGACAGCAAAATACATATGTACTACTATTTTTGCTGTGCAATCTGAAAAAAGGTGATTTCAAACATGTGGTGGTTTATACTGTCTCAACCACTGAAGTTGACATAGGCCACCAATATTTTTACTAGAGCTGTGATGATGTAAATAAACAAAATACCTGCTACAACATGGAAGGACAAATGAGGTAAGTAAGCAGACTACTCCAAAATGACAAAATGTGTATTCTTTTATTCCCCGTGCTTTCTCCGCTACTTGCCTTGATGTGATCTAACTGTTACATAAGTCTATAATCCAGCTGTGCTACTTCGCTCCTCTCCCCTCCCTCTCCTCTCCTTCTCTCCCACCACCCTAATCCGCTTCCTAAAAACCCCCCTTTCTCATTTCGCCTGCGTTTAAAAACTGACAGCATCCTAATGTGTAGCCTTGAAACGTTAACTTGTAATGAAACCTCATGAAACTTCTGTCCCCGGGGGCAGGCTGGCTGTGGCAAACAAAACCATTCTTATAAGCCAACACACAAATGCGCGGCTGTTCTCCCTGACAGACACGCAGGCCAGTGGGCACAGCTTGGCCCGAGCCAAACACAAAGCCGCTGTGTGTTTGTCACCTACAGCCTCTCTCGCTCTCTCTCCGCCAGGGCCCTGTCTCTGAGGGGTGCAGCGGACAGGAATAGACTGCCCTTAGCCGTTTGTAGCGGCAACAGCTAATGTGGCTAAAAGCAATCTACAAAGCTGAGCTCTCCCTTTCAACACTAGCCAGCGGATTCATAGAGCTGTAAACTTGCTACAAACCTCTCTAAAGCCCTTCAGCACCCTGGGACCCACCCAGCACCCGGCACCCACTCAGATCAGAGGGAATGATCAGACCTGCTGGCCTTGCTCTTATCTGCGTGGAGGTGTGAGAGGTTTACACCAGAAACACAGTTATACACGCAGACTTAGAGGAAGAGGCCGGGCGAGGAGTAAGGAGAGAGGGAACAAGTGTAAAGAAAACTGTAGAGGAGAGGAGAGGAAGAAAACATGAAAGCAAAGGCTACGATGCAGATATAAATCTAAATGTTGTTATTACTGTTTAAGAAGTAGCAAAGCTTTAAAGATAAGAGGCCACATTTACGCCCTTACAAGGCATCAGGCATTTTTAATATGACCACCGCCCATACACACCATCCTTCCTATCCAGATGACCTCATGCAGTTTTCTGGGATCTCTTGCTTAGCGCCACTCTGAGGCATCACACAACCGCTATTATTACCAGGCGAGAAAAGGGCACCCAACAGGAGGGAGTGGAGTCAGTGGACACACACGCGAACACTGACCCACCGACTGACCAATACACACACACACACACACACACACACACACACACACACAGACACACACACACACACACACACACACAGGATCTGGTCAAATCACAGGAGGTTGTTTTACAGATAAATCTCATTATAAATAAATTCTCTTCCTGTCCTCCTGCTCCCATAGATTGTTGAGCTAGCAGAAGTGCACACACACACACGCACACACACACACGCACACACACACACACACACACATACGCACACACACACACACACACCTGTGATATATTTCTATCTTGTTGCAGAGTGAACGAAGTATAACAGATTTAGGTTATTGCACAACACACTGTCCCATTTAATGCACTACAAAAGGCCATGACTCCATATTTTTCTCTGCAAAACACACTTACTGTATTATGCGGGTTTGACCCAGCATTATTTTTTCTGATGTCAGACAACAGGTTTATAGGTAGTACAGACACATACATAGATGCATGAATAATTTGCTACAGTTAGTAAAGAAGTGTATTAGGCAACTCAGTTCACATTCCCTTGATAATGAAAGCTGGTTTCCCATTAGTCAAGGTGGAGGATTTAGGAAGAAGCCAAATCACAGAATGATCTCAAATCATGAAACAATATTCTTGTTTGAAATCAAAGGTGCTAGCGAAGAAAACTTTTGCCTGACCAATGTGGCAGAAGTGAACCTCTCACACAGCTTACACAAAAATACACCAAGGACAAGTCACAGGTCAGTGACAGGGTGATAGTAAGGAAACAAGATATGGAGTGAACGGCTCATAAACTTGAACACTCCACTCTGACATTCCAAATTCAGAAATGGATTTTGGAGAAGTGGAATCAGAAATACATCCTTTCGTGCCTGAAGAAAATAATACAATTCAATCATTTCTTTTCAATGGCATAATCAGGAAAGAAAGTATTGCTACATTGCTACACTTTGTCAGTGACCTTGGTGCATACAAAGTTTACTAGCACTACCAGAAAAAAAGTTACATAAGGCGACCACACAGCCCTGCTAATCACATGTTAATAACCTTGTATTGTACAATATTTGTTCATCTATGTACCCTCATTAAGGGAGCAGCTGTTGAGAAGAGAGCAGGGTTAATACGAGGTGATACATAAATAATAGAGGTCCAACATACATCTCACCATCCCTCCAATTCCACATCAATATCTGGATAATTGAATTAACGTTCCCCTGTCTCCCTGCCTCCTTCCTCACGTTACCATGGCGAAGTGACGATGGCGAGATGTAAAGGAGAGCGGCTGGACAGCAGGGTGAGAGATGAGGGGAGTGTTCAATGACCCCATCCCTCCTCCTCTCCACCTCACTAGCGGATTTGATTTCCCCCGACATTAGCCCTGGTGGAGCATCCGTCATGCCCCCTGCACACCATCACCCGCCTCCCGCATGCACGCACACACACACACACACACACACACACACACACACACACACACTCACTTGTACAAGCTTCACCCACCTTTAACACGCAGAAACACGCACGCATGAACACGTGCGTGTGAACACACATACGTGATTATCTTTGCAGCACCTGAGCCAGTTTTAAGGTCAGGTCAAGGCATCACAGAGTATATATATAGCTGATGTGTTGATACTCCAGAGGTGTCCAGTCTGATGCCTATCACAAGTCCTGTCAGAGTCAGTCCTGGTTCCTACTAGACCCCTTTTCCTCTAATTCAGCCACCCACCGACCAGCTGCTTCCTGTCCTGGCAGATAATCAGAGGCTGCTGATGGCACTGGCCTTTTTTAACCATCACACAAACCGGTAATATGGCCACAACGCCCCATTATCAACTCTGTCATTATGAGGACATTTCCTGCTTGCAGACAGGCTAGATCATTGATTAGAGAAGCTGATTAGGCCTTGCTGAATTCTACTTCTCTATGGGGGTATGAGTGTGTTTTATTGAATGTGACAACATGCCCCCTCCTTCAGTGTAACCCGTAGCCCTTCTCACTGTCTCAGCAAGAGAAAAGGCTGGAAGTGAGTATAAGTCACTCTGTCTTGTAAAATTCAAACTGCTGCTGTGGAGTGTCTCCCTACAAGGCCACTCATGAGGGGGTTCAGAGCTGGGGGGTTATTTCCTCTGCAACTCAAAGCCAAAGACAGTTTCAGCCTTAGTGTGCATGCATGTTGTACCTCACTAAAGCAACTTAACTGGGCCAGCCAAGTTCATTTCTATTCTACACACCCACCAGCCGTCACTGCATCTGGATCCGCTAGCACATTCCCCATTCAGTCCCACAGAAACAATGTGTAAAGCCCACAGTCAATGGCCGGTGAAACAGCTCGGATCAAATGTTTATCATTACAGATGAGCACAATATTTATCGGCCTGAGCGTCCACGCTAAACCTTTTCAACAAGTCAATCATAGGTTATCAAATCACCAAAACACAAATAAGTGAAAGGCAGAAGCAGGAAGATGACATATGTGACATGCATGAGTTGCACTTGCAGACACTGATCTACAACTGTAACAATATTGACAGACGGGGCCCCTTACGTATCTACTGATGAGATTCCGGAGCAGGCTGAAATCCATCCTCTTGACAGCCCGGCGGCGACTAAACTGTGCAGTAGAGACGTGCAGCTCTCCTCGGATCCTCGTAAACGCTACCTAATGTGTATCTTTTCACCAGTATCCATCGCTCACGACCGCCGTGTCTCCATCTATGATCGTGAGAAGCAGCGGTCTCTCAGTCGGCTGTTTTGATTTTCATGGCATCCTTGGGAAGAGCCATGCAGCAGCTGAGCGAATCTAACAAGCTACACTCCCGCCAGCGGCTACATTTCCAGAGAAATTTCACCACATGCAACTCACCGAACCGCTAGACCGCCTTGTACGTTACGCACTGTATATTTTACTGTTTTATTCTTGCAAAAATATTCTTTCATGTAGTCTGTCCGTGTCCCGCTCTGCCTTACAGAGGTGGCCCTCGATGTAGCAGGGCAATGCGAAACGTTCATTGCATTCACACGTCAGATGACTACGCTGCGCATGCGTGCTGCGACTTTCTCGCTCCCCCGGGAATACATCTGAATACTGCACTATAATAAAAGAAAGAAGGAAATGGCTCTGATAACCTCTACATGAAGAAGTCCCAGTGTGCTCTGTCTGTGAGAAAAAGAACTACAGTGATCCTGTAATACAGTTTGGAAGGATACTGCAGATCGCATAGCACGACTATAAGCCCCTATAGGAATATTAAAGGAATATCATAGTGATTTTGCATAAGGTAATCTGTAATGAGACTTTTTGCAACATGATTTGTGAACTCATTTGGGCATGTGGGAGTATGGCCAGTTAAGTGCAGACTTCTTTGTTTGATATGATTATTTTGCCTCACAGTCTGTAACCTTAGAGTATTTTTAGGTGGAGACATTTCATGTGTGCCACAGCCGCTTGTTTCCATAACATGCTAAATATGACACCCACCTGGCACGTGTAAGTGCGCGCGCGCGCGCGGCACACACACACACACACACCACAGACTTATTTAAGTAGCCTAGGAAAAGCAGAAATGCTGTTTATGCATAATGCTCGGGCCTGTTTTTACTCTATCATCACCAAACCTCAACTGTATTTATGAGCAATTGGAGAGAAAGTCTAAAATTAGCGCCGTCTCCATCAGGGGGATCCTCTGGCAGCCGGATGCAGGGCGTGATGTCTGCCCCAGACATTTCATTTGCGGAGTTATGACTTTCAATTAGCGCAGACGCTATTAATAATGCATAGGGATCCAGCACTTTCAGCTCTGACGTATAATGCAGGATGTCGCTGTTTACCTCCCCCTAGCCCCCAAAGCAGTTAATGTTTAATGATGAGTTGGCCTCAATGGACACACTGCAACATGCTTTTTTGTTTGTAGTAGACTGTAACCGTTATAACTGTTCTCTATGCATGTGATGTATTATTACAATGTGTCGTCATGGTGTGTTTGACTACATGCCTGTCATCTCCTTTTAACCGACTGATTTATCCCAGTTGTGTAAAAGAATAATAGTAATCCTATGAGAAGTTTTAGAAGGATACTATGCTCAGCAAAGCCCTTCATAGGAATAGAATATTACAGCGATACCACATGAGATAAAAACACACCATAAAGTAAGCTATACCAAGGCCACTTTAAACACTCTATAAGCAGGTTGTGGTACCCTTTGCAGGATAGTGGTCAACTTAAGTCCTTGGCTGATATAATGACTTACACTTTTACAGGCTGGGAACAATGGATTTTGGAGATATTGAATGATGAACTTAAAGTAATGCCACCCCCAGAATGGGAATAATATATAGGAAATTAATTCCTCAATCCCATAATTATTTCTGAATGCTTTAATTCAATTGTATCATCTTTATTGGAAACAAATATGATCAGATACTGATCAACACATCTGATTGTGAGTGTTGGGAGTTAGTGTTTCCTGTCTGAGCAGCAGGCCTTGGCTGCCAGCAGACAGGACCTCATTGCCCAATGAGCAGCCAGGGTTGATGTTCTCTGTGTTGGTTATCTCATAGCTGACTGACCATCAGTGCTCCAGCTGACTGGAGGAAATGGGTCATTGTTAATTCCTCCCTCTGTCTTATTGTGTGGGCGAGGGAGAGCCACAAATGGGGCAGTGGGTTACTTTCATCGCAGTCAGTGTTGTCATTTTTAGACCTCTCTGTGTAGACCTTCTGATTTACACCTTCTGATGGTGTTTTCAGTGCTTTCCATAATCGTATGAGATAATAATGAGGTCTTTTTGAGGCCACAGGAGCTATGCTGGCACCGGAATTTCAAGATCCACTGTCAAATTTCTTTGCAAATATGCTGCTGTCATTCTCCACAGGGACAGAGAGAACAGTCATAACCATGATTGCAGATGATGGACTAGTGCAGTTATGAGGCATGTTTATGTGGTGAGGAACAGTGTGGGCCACTATAATCTTTAATCAAACATCTGATAACGATATGAGTATCACATGTGTGATCAATGCCTGATGACAGCTCATGTATAACATATTGAGACTATAGGATATGTATGGAGAAGTGCCACTGACAGAAAAGCAGTCATACTGTATGTTAAAATATGAACAGGCACCAAACACAGGTATATGGTGCCATCTAGTGGTCTTAATGTGAAAATACATTAGTTGCTTCTTGAATAAGCCATGCTCACACCTATACAGTATATGGCTCTGTTGGTGTAGATTTAGATACAGCTGTGTAGCTACTAATTAATTGCGATGATTAGCTGTAATAGAAGGACCGTTAAAGTATGAGTTTTACCCTGTATCGTGGAACAACAAATTAACAGAAGGTGATAATTATAGTGTTTAGTCTACAGTTCCATAATAAACACATTTAGAAGCTTAAATAGTGTAACAGCTATTGATTGATTCACTATTACTTGAGTGAATGAGCTTTTGAGTGTGTTGGTGTGTGAGTGAGTGATTGAGTGGCTGACTGAGTCGATGAGTGGGCGAAACGTGAGTGAACAAGCTTACAAGTTTACAAGCGACCACTCGAATTATGTCAGAGGTCAGAGGTCACTGAATGTGGCCTATAAGTACACCTGCTGAGTTTGAGACATTGCACACACTGCAGGACGCCAATCTCTCTCCGAGCAAAGATAATAGGTGTGTTTGTCTGCGTCTCTGGCTGCGCTGCTGCGCATCACATGCCTCCTCTCTCCATGCCCACTCCGGGTGCCAAGAGAGGGGCTTAAACCTGCGTCTGGAGATGGGAGCTGTGGAGATCCCAGGGAGCGGATGCTTGGCACCGTGAAATAGGATTTGGGGAGGACCGAAGCGATGAAGCGAGAGGGAGAGGAGCCACTGCCAAGTCCTCTCTACGGATTTTGGTGCCCCCCCTCACCCCTCAAACATATTCAGTTCACACACACACACACACACACAAACGCAGAGAGGGAGAGAAAGGGGGGGGGGGGGGGATTGCGGCTGGGAAGGGAGAGAAAAGAAAGACAGAGAGGGAGTATAATAAGAAGAACAGTGTTTTGGAGCAGTGACATAGTGCAGTCAGAGAGACGGTGACCTGAACATGTGTTCCTCACGGTAACCATCTCATACAACACACTAATCCTGCCAGGTCTTTACCAGGTGCCTCCCGCCTGCCCATGTGTGTGTGTGTGCGTGCCTGTATATGTGCGTGCCTGTGCACGCATGTGCTCGGTCGCCTGCGTGAACGTTTGTGTATGATCATTCTCCAAGTGACAGACACAGAATGACAAGAGGAGGGAGGAGTAATAAAGGGGAATAAAAGGGTGGTGCCACTCACATGGCTGTCAATGGAGGTGATTGATTTTCCGCCTCCTGTTATCAAGGCCAGCAGCCACAATGTCCCCTAATACCATTCCCAGTCTCTCTCTGTCTCTCTCTCTCTCTCTCTCTCACACACACACACACACACACACACACACACACACACACACACACACACACACACACACACACACACACACACACACACACACACACACAGCATAGTGGTGTTGGTCTAAATGGAACAGACAGAGTGGAAGAAAGGGAAAATGAAACAGTTGTGAGATGATTGGGGGCTGAGATGTTTCTGAGTTCCAAACAAAAAGCAAGATGATTCTATCTCAATGGATGTGGATATCTTCTGGACATTTCTATTTCCTCTCACACCTGCCTGTTTATGTAAGACTATGTTGAATGCTGAACTGAAACCCTCTTTTCAGGAAAGCAAAAAAAACACTACATTTCACTGAGAAGGGAAGTTGTCATTTTTCTATGTTGGAATGTTGTGATTTCACCCCCACACAATATTGACAGAAAAAAAAGTATTCCTGAGAGAAAATCAATATGCGGTGAAAATATGTCGAGAAAAATTTCAAGACAAAACGGTGGAACTCCTGCATCTTTGTTTTTCACACTTCTGCTTTTCTTTCCCTGCCCCCTTCTCTCTCTTTCTTTTCCACCCAGTCTTTCTTTCCTCTCTTTCCATGCCCTCTGCACCCTCTCTTGATAGATTTCTCCTTTTTTTTTTTCTTCAATATTCTACAAAGCACTTGTGCAATTTTGCCATTACTCATATTATTGCTGGTGGCTGCAGACTGAGCCTTGGCTCCATTCCTCAGGGGTAATTGGAAACTGCAGGTGTGAGAGGGCACATTAGCATACACAGGCCCTGCACAGCATACTGCTCCAGCCCTAATGGCAGCATGAAAAATACATCTATCACGCTAATGCCACAGAGATGGATGTGTGGTGTAGTTACGCCACTGAAACCATTCGTAAATGTGCGATATCCTGTGGTATTAGCGAAGAGCTTGTGCACTCTTAGTGTGTATATTTGTGTGTGTACCTGAGACACAGAGAGAGAGAGAGAAGAGAGAGAGAGAGAGAAGAGAGAGATAAGGGAGGGGCAGAAGAGAGAGCATGGTAGTGCTGAGCTGCTGATACTGTGTGCTGATATAGCTAAGACAGTGTAATTATACAGTGTATACCAAGTGGACAACTGTAGTCTTGGCTCAGAACAGCTGTGGAACAAATATGTTGTGGTTTTCAGGCCAGGTCATTGAACTGTGTACATAGCCAAATTAAATGGCGCGTACAGTATGTCATCTGATACAATGCAAAAAGAGTATGTGGTTAAACCAGAATGATGAAGAACATGTCTTGCTACTGTTTTTTGTACATCGGTAATAAAATAAAAACCTACAAATTATATCTAAAGTGATATAATACTATGAGTGTAAATATGCCGAAAAAAAGAAAGAAAAAAATAATAATTTTAGAGAATGGAAATTTGTGCATATCATTGCCAAATCCCATCTGTCAAAAATAATTGCAAGGTGATTTTACATTGGATATTAATAGTGGTTCTTGGTATTAGAGATCTTACAAACGTTCCTCTCACCTTAAGTGCCACTGCAGCACAGAACCATTACTTTATTCCACTTTTATAGGGCAGTGCATGGCATTCAAAAAAGAAGAAATTTAAAGCAAAGCAACCAATTTCTTCTTTGGAGGTGAAGTGACGACCCAATTTGGACCCCCCATAGGCTGACATGTGGGCCCCCTCAACTTGCTAACCATAGTCATGTGTCATTACCATATCCACACACACACACACACACACACACACACACACACACACACACACACACACATATACACACAGTTGCAGGGGCCTTTCTTTGTTCTCCCTGTAGTCTGTAGTTTTTCTTGTCTATAGAACTGTGCTGAAACAGCTTGTTACACAGTGACATCCATTGACTCCCGGACCCCCTGCTGGGCACGTCTCACTGCAGTTTAGGGATTCAGAGGAGGGAACCAACCATCACTCCACTTCTTCAGAAAAGGCTGTGGTTACTGCAGGGCACATAGCTGCTGAACAAGAGACAATGACAGGCTCAAACTGCCTCGCTGAGCATGCACCGAGTGTATGAATGTAGGAGTGGTGGATGTGCACTGTGTGCACAGGTCAGGACAATGCATGTCATTAAAAGAGGAAGAGAATAGTGGGACAACAGAAAGAGAAAAGAAAGAACAGTAGGCCCCGTGATGGATTAGTGGTTAAGATCCTTGTTTCTGGACCCACCTGTCCCTATAATTGAAACCCACTATGGCTCTCCTACTTGTTTGTCTCAATAAAGACCAAGGACCTAATTAAAATCCTACAGTCACTTAGTTACTTAAGAAAATCTAGAAGGATTTAGATACAGACGCTTGGCCTGCTGGCAAGTATAAACATTGTCAAACTTACTTAATTTGAAATTGATCACTGAATTTCAGCATTCAATCATTTTATCCCAATGATGTTAAGATGGTAATATGCAAGATTTTCATTTGCTAAAAATTTTGTCATCATCTTTGGTGCTAAGTGTTCGTGTCTTTGGTGTTTTTGCACTGCACTTCCCAGAGATCACCTGCCAATCAAACTTTGTGTCCAGTACTGTGGATTTGCTGTTGATGAAGTTTGAGGTTTTGTTACCAGTCCTTTACTGGCCTAGTCTTTTTTCTTTATCTGCCATGGTGGCTATCGCTGCTCATGCTACTACCCAGTTCTTCTATTTGTTCCAAACAAACCGCTGTCGCTGCTGCCGGAAACATAAAACGCATCACTTCTGTGCGTCTGTAATGAAGACTGTTAAGCAAGACTTTCATTGAGAATTCATTTGTCATCCGAATGAAAGTGCACCTGTCTCCCTTCATCTGAATGCATGTGTAATGGTACCTGCGAAAACCGGTGTGTTTGAGTACAAGTGTGTGTGTGTGTGTGCATGCCTGCGTGTGTGTGCACATATGTGTTTTCCTTGTAGGAGGTCAGGATACTCCTGTGTTGACTGACTGCAAAGGATTATTATGGGATTAGGGGTGTCTCAGTTACCATGGCGAGATGATAATCACAGTGGCTGTCCTCTGATCTCCACTGGGATAGGAGTGTCAATCAAACTGGAGATTCTCGGAGATGAGAGGGAACACTGCTGTACCTGTGTGTGTGTGTGTGTGTGTGTGTGTGTGTGCATGTGAACACATGTGTAATGTTTTCTTCAGTTGGATAGTATCTGTTGTGCACATGTATGGATGTTTTGTGTGAATGTTAACCTGCTGTCAGGTAGAGAAAGGGGAGTTTGTGTTTTTTCGTGTCGCCAGTGGATGAGTGAATTTATGTTTTATGGAAATAAAATATCACCCCTCCTCCCTTCCTCCCTGCCTCCAGATGGTCCCTGTGGAGAGAGGGTGATTATCTGGCCCATCTGAGCCAGGGAACCTGAGAGTGTTGATGTTGGGTGGGCAGTATGGTGCCACGCCAAGCCTCCTGTCCCCAGGAGCCTGAATACGATCCCCCTTACCTGCCCCCTGTCTCTGGCCCTCTCCCTCCCTCCCCTGCCCCACCACCGGCTAGACTTACTGCCCCCCCTCTCCTCCTCCTTCCCCCCTCCTCCCTCCTCCCTCCTCCCTGTCCTGCCCTGGGATAGACTTTCTTCCACCTGACAGGGCTTGGCCTGGATTACTGGAATACCTGGACAGGTAAGTCTACGGAGGAAGGTGTCAAGTGCATGCGTGTGTTTGTGTTTGCGTGTGTGTGTGTGTGTGTTTTTGTGTGCGTGTATGCATGTGTGTGTGTGTGTGCGTGTGTGTGAGAGAGGAGGGGGGGGGGGGGAGAGAGAGAGAGAGAGAGAGAGAGAGAGAGAGAGGATAGTATGTGATGCTTAGCAACCTATCAGGAACAAAACAGCAAACAGGCACAACATGGTTGTTAAGAATTTGGCAGGGCATTCTGTTCCAAAGTCCTCTTTAGTAATCCCATGAATAAATAACCAAGGGTCACCAGCTCTGTTATTAAAGTCTTCCTCGTTTTGATTTTCAATCTTCTTTCCCTCCTCTCTCTCCTTCTCTCCATCTCTGTCTCGTCCCGCCTGCTAATTAGGCCAGGTCTACAGTTTCCCTGTCATGTGTGATATGAGTTTATCAGAGCTGTCTGTCAGGCTGTAGAGGTCAGGGAACGGTGTTGGGCCAATAACCAGGCTGCAGCCTGAGCCAGAGCACAAACTCGGCTTAGAGAGAAGGTAACTGGCCAACGGATCAGAACTAAAAGAGATGCTATCTGAGCCGCAGGCGTTTGGGTTTCCAGCTCAGAGACGCTGATAAAAGGCTCAGCAGAAGACAAGAGTTCATTAAGGGACCACTCACCACTATTACAGGCACTGTTGTGTGTTTCAACTGTATGTAATTGTTTTGTCATTACTTCTACTGTACTATTATACCAGTACCATTAGGCCCACTATAATTTCAACACTTAGTTAGCCTCATAGTTAACCTCATGCCTAGTTGGGCATGACACTAAAAAATAAGGTTCCACAGGTGTTCATAGGTAGGTGATATTGTTCTGCTGAGAATGTTTTGTGTCTGAAGAATTGGTCTTTCAAAAAAGGGCTCTGTGTGAGTCTACAGTAAAATGTTTTTTTTCCAACCCTATTTTCAGAAAGATAGTGTGAGTAAAAGATGAGAATCTGATCGTTTGACCCAGCCTCTCTCTCTGTTTTATTTACTTTAGTATGTTTTATTCTCAGATCTCAGATGTCTCAGATGTAGATGTATTTATATATAAATAGATCCCTGAAAAGATGTCTTTTGGGAAGATTTGCTTTTATTGTTTCTCACAACAAATGGTAACTCAAGATATAGGTTTACTTAACACCAATATTTTACATACAACCTTTTTAGAGCTTCAAAAAAGTTTCAAAATTCTGAATTGGCTTTCACATAATATTACAATGACACAGTATCTTAAATTCCCTGTTTTGTCTCAATGTGACAGGGCCACCCTTTTATTGCAATACTGTTTGAGTTAAGAATTGGGTCTTAAAGTGATTTCAATTTTTGTAATAGTATAAAATAGTATCAACAATTTCCCTGCATGAATATGAGCTGTTTTCAGCTAATTCAAACCAGAGTTAGTGATTCATAGCATAGTCTGTCACCATTGCAAACCATCATGTACAAGACCAATGACTGGTACCATAGTGATTGCTCCAAGCTCCTGGGCTGTCAGCACTGAACATCAGTCAACTTCATTTGATGTCATTAGTTGCATCTGGCAAAATGGATTTCTTACTTCTGAAGTGCTTTTCTGCTTTTACACAGAGAGTTTTGGGTGGAATCACAAAAAAAGACTAAAAAAAAGACTGTTGCTTGTATAAGGGTTCTCCTCTGCAGAGCCAAACAGAGGAACCCATAAAGGTAACAAGTAGCACAGTGTGTGCATAAGCAGGAGTGTCTATTTATAGATTGTATTTTTATATGAGCACACATTGCAGTGCATTTAAGTATGAATGTCATTCATATTGAATTCCGCATGTATTGTGTTGTACAGCATTTGCCATCAAATGGTGATTTGGGTAATTAATGTAATTGATTCTGTCTGAATTAAACAGTCTCGTCTAAAAATGAATATCAGTGGTGTGATATTTCGAAATCTAAATTTTACTATTTCTACTTTTTCCATTGCTGCAGCATGTGACTGGGACACACTGCAGTGCATTCAAAAGAGGGCAGTGTAACCACACATGCAGGGTTTGCATGACGCTTCCCCCTGTTTCAGTCTCTATCTCACACATGAATAATGTTACTATTTGTATCCGCCACATGTAAATTGTAAATCTACCCTACCGGCATCAACAGCATTTTGTTTAAAACAGATGATGAGGTGTATGTAAGGGGGGGTCGGCTGAAAAAAAATCAACTATGGCTAATGCAATTTCAACATGCAGTCACACTGAAAATCCAGTGGTCAAGCTGTGAAGAAAAAGCTGTAGGTGTTAATTGCTGCAACACCCACTGACCCCCACGTAACACCCTTCAGGAAAGCAGAAAAACACGCCCCTTGACTACATGTAAGAAAATAGCTTCATGCTTAGCGCATTATTGTTTCAGTGAAAGCAGAGAGGTTGATTTGCCTGGCCCTGGGTGGCATCATTAACACAGTCTGGAGTAACATGTTTCAATCAGATGGCATTGTCACAGGTGTTAACTACTGCCATTTCATGCATGTGATTAATGTCGCCTATTTTTGATTAATATGCTATGTTGGCTGTATTAGGCTTGACCAGATTAGTGGCTGGATTCACAGCAAAAGGCGGTGGTACGGTGCAAGCAAAGGTGTTTATTCACCCACAAAAATGACATAACAAGACAGCAAGAAACGGGTTGACAAAAATGAGAGGCACGGCTATGAGCAGGGTCCTACCAACAGCAGAGTCAGATAAACACTGGCAGCTTTTTATACTCTGCCTCAGGTAATTAACCTGGATGCTACCAACTATAGGGGTGTACTTAATGACCTTCAACAATATTCTACACTTTCCCTTTAAAATACCATTCTACGTATTGAATAACATACTGTACAGTTTAACAGATGTTGCTCTCAAACAATAAATATTGCAACATAAACAATATACATTTTAGTTCAAACCCACACACACAACAACCCCCTCTGCTGTCCCATCACATGGTCCCTCCCGGAACTATATATAGGTGCTCAGACACCCCAGGGAATTCTTTTGCCCGAACACCCTAGATCACAGACAAGACAACACAGGTAAGTGACTGTGTGAACCAACAATTAAAACCCTTACATTGCACCAATGTAGTATTGCATTTAGAAGTATATGTTGCACTTAAGTTATATTGCACCAAATCATAGGTTTCAACCAAACAGTGAAAACCTATTTCATGTGAGGTTAAGTACTGAACATTGTTTGTTTCTACAGGTGGAGCTTATTGTTGCCCATGCTGAGTAGCTGATCCAGCAGGACAAGATAAAATAACTCCCAACCAAACTTAAAATGTTTAGTAAAATATATATTCAATAAAATACTTTAAATCATGACTGTGTGCAATTATTAATGCTGTGCAAATTACGCTGTGACCATTCAATAAATCAAGTGTACAATATAAATGTGCAAATAGTGCAAAGGATTGGTAACAAAGTTCGCCTTCGTTACAGGCTGTGAAGCCCTTGCATCTATGATTAATGAACATGCAGTGTAACGTATTTTGGTACATAGAGTGTGTGTGCGCGCGCCATCTTCAAAGCACACACAATATTTGCTTCTCTCTGGGACTGTATGTCACAGTATGCAGCATCCTTCAAATCCCAACTCAGTCAATGGCCGCAGCAAAGGTCAGCCTGGAGGAAATGTCAACTCAAAACTTGGACTCTCTGCATCTTGAGAGGCAGGGACAATATACTATTGGCTTCCACCACTACTGTAAATCTCAGAGACAAAGACGTGGATGCAGACACAGAAACTGGCGCGGTCCTACTATGGATGGATAATGTTGGTGGGAGGCTGACACATAAATCCACATCCGCTGACAGAGCGCTGGTCCCATGGGTCTAAACTTATATCCCTGCCTGCGGGCTGGATAGGGTGTGACCAGGACTCTGGAAACCAGAGCCGCACACTCTTCCTCTTTTCATCCCTTACTTATGCCCACTCCTACTTTCCTGCCCACAGAAGCAAAGGAAACAAAATGCACACCTTGGCTATAGCCACTGTTGACCTTTTGACGTCTAACTGAATATTCTCTCTGTCTTTCTCCCAACCTCCTCCCCTGTCCTCGCTGCTGTCCCCTTAGCCCCGGTGGTGACAGAGAGGGAGGATACAGGGGTCTGTAATTATCTGGGTGACCCCGGGGTTCGGGTTGTGTGACCCCGGCAGCCGTGAAGCGCACATCCAGGCTGATCAGATGAGTAGTTCTGAGGGATCGGTGGTTGAAAGACAGCCGCCTCCACACCTCAGCCAACCCAGTCACATTAGCCAGCACGGCCAAGACAGGCACAGTTACAAGAGCCCAGCTGCCTAGCCCAAACAGAGTCACAAACACCTGTCTGGGTAGAGCGCATACGTACACGCAGAGACTCGTGCTTTTTGCACATGCACTCAGAAAGACACGCATAGACACCGACACAGCAGGGGCACGCACTGTTCTTAGCTGCCTGCCACTACTCAAGGAGGGGAGAGAGGGAGGGCGGAGGGGTAACCTGACCCAGGTAGGGGAAGGATAGGGGTGGGAGGAGATGGGAGGGGAGGGAGGGGCAGCGCTGGCCCTCGGTCAAGTGCCTTGTATTCCACAAACAGGCCGCATCCAGTTACACTCTACCTGAGACGCCGAGCCCGAGGAGGGGATTCAAAGAAAAGCATGTGGACCTCCCTCCCTCCGGTGCGCCTACCTGGGCTGATTGAAATATATTTCATACTAAGAAAACAGATTCTGATTTCCTCTCTGCCACATCAGACCCGAAACATCTCTCCGGGGATTTGGTGAAAATCAAGACGTACTCCATTCTTGTGAGTCACTTCATGTGTAATTGGTTTTTTAGTTACAAAAGTACTAAAAGCACTGCAGCTGTCCCAGAGGTACCTCTGAGCAGGTCGATAATTGGTAAACGTGGCTCAGCTGTCTTTGCTGCCTCCACCGCTCGCTACGCTAATTAAAAGCAGCGAGACAGGAGAAAGGGAGAGAGTGTCATCAAGGACACGCTGGGAGACGTACACCTGAGACGGCAGAGTCACTGATGCTCCGGGCACATCAGTATGACCTGAACACCACCGCTGTTTGAAGTCGTGACAGAGAGAGAGAGACAGAGACAAAAGTGTCTGGATCTGAAACTGTTGCCCTCGGGAGGAATAAAGAGAGGAAGGAAAAAGACGAGATGAGAGTGCGAGAGAGAGAGGGAAAGTGAAAAGAGAGGAGATGGAGATATACACAGCAGAGATAGGAGAAAAAAAAGAGAAGCAAGGGGCACTGAGAGAGAAACAGTGAGAGAGAGAGACAGAGAGAGAGAGAGAGTCCCCTCTCTCTTGTCAGTGTGAAAGTTGAGGCCTCCTCTGTAGGATAATTATTGTTTAGATTTACCTGCCGCCGCTGCTTGCTGTCTCTCACTTTCCCTTGCTTAGCCCTCCTTCGTTTCTACCTCTTTACCTCTCTCAAGTCATCATGTTTACACAAGCTGTTACTGCCATTTCCCTGTTGTCTAACCCTCTGCTGTTTTTCCTCCTCCTTTCCCCTCTTTCTTTGTCTTTTTCCTGCTGGTTGGAAATCTGCAAGGCTTGCTCATCGGCGCCAGCCGCAGTTAATCCCCTCCCAAAGCACCTTAGCAACGCTAGGAATTTAGAGATGCTAAAAAAAAACACACAACGACGACAACGACAACAACTGTTCTTAACACTGGGCTCATATTGGCAAGAGTGGCCACATCTTGAGATGTGTGTGTGTTTTCCATAAGTAGTTCAGAACAATCTGGAGGGGTGTGATAACCAGGCATCTCTCAGGAGTGTGTGTGTGTGTGTGTGTGTGTGTGTGTGTGTGTGTGTGTGTGTGTGTGTGTGTGTGTGTGTGCACAGAGTGGGAGTGTATGTTTATGTGATATAGTTCCTATAACACCAGCAACCTGGTAATCACTGCATGTAGTCACCTGAGATGCTCATTATCCCGTCCCTGTGCACTTCATGTGTGTGTGTCTTCGCTGAGACACCTCAGTTCACTCCGCACCACACTGCTGGACTTCACAAGAGTGTGTCTTTATGTATTTGAGTGTGTGTCCTTGTGTGTTTGAGTGAGTGAACAAAATCCAAATTGTCACAGAAAGGACAGCAGAGGGAAGAATATTACAGGCCCAACTTTGGTTTTAGCCAAATACCTTGACACAAAAATCAATAAAGCAAGGCTACAATGCACTTATGCTATTAAGTAATTTATGTGGAATCACAATTGAGACATTGGATTGGATTTGTAACTGCCTCTTTTTTTCATTTGTTGCTGTTTTTGCTTTCACACGACACCACATATCACCTTCCCCACCCTCCCTTTCTCTATTTTGAAATCAATTACTTGGGGGCGATGATAATAATAATTGAGGGCACATTCAGGCCTTGAAATTAATAGATAGCTTAAATACAAAAACTTTTCCTAAACTTTTCACTTTGTACAGTTAATTTACCTGCCAAATTGGATTTGCAACATGGTACACTTTCTCCCTAGCATGCAATGAGAGACAAAATCACATCACCTTGACTGAGTTTATTAAGCATGTATCCCCATTTTTTCAGCAAATCCAAGACAACAGAAACACAGACTGTAAAATGTGCCTACTGCACAACAAAGAGCTGTCTCACAAGACAATAGTTAAACCATGTAGATAACTGTAGCAATAATAGTAGTTGTTTCTTTGAAATTTTACATTTAAAAATAGAAATATACATGTAGATCCATGCACAAGCAAGATGTTAGTTAATTAGAACCACAGAACATATGAATAATTAATGATGCTAAAAACACAGAAAAGTGGCTAAATTATTTCCACCGTGGTCCTCTTGAACAACGACAGTCTGTCAGAGGTAAGTGATCATATTGGTTCTTCATCATATCTGAAAGGTATATAATGTCAACTAGCCTGTCTCACACTGAGTGATCGTCACCTCTGTCCAAATAGGGAGGGACAATAAATATTCTACTGACACTCTGGTCCTAGTGCCAGATCTGTACATATTTCCTAATTGGCTGGTCAAACTGCATGTTAAATACACTCAAGGCTGTCAAAATATTCATTACAGGCATTTTGACGGATTTTACAAATCTGAATATGCAGAGGGTTCTGGGAATACATGCCAATTGAGGGACTAAGAGTATTAAGACAGTGGGGCTGGCTCAAGTGAAAGGGAATGAGGGAGGGGAGCTGTTGTACACACGGCTGGGTTTTGTTTGTTGTTTTTGCTGAGATGGGTGAAATTTAGGGCCAGGGTTGGGTGGATTGCTGGATTGTTAAATGGGTTATGTAGTGTTTGATCTTTGGGTGAGGCAGACAAGAAAAACTGAAACATCCACTAAAGCGATGCTCTGAAATGAGACACTCCACTTAGATAGAAAACATTAGGCCAGTGGGAGAAAGGGGGTTGCGATGAAAGGCTGGAGAATAGAATTGCATACTAGGGGGGGAAGAGTGAATGGAGGAAATTTGGGGCTCTGACTGTCATTGACATTTTCCAGAAGGTCTTCTCGCCCATACAGCCTATCTTCTAGCGCTCGCCATAATGATGGCTTGCCAGCAGATCAGACAAGGTGTTATCTGTCAATCACAGGTCCCCACAGTGATCCATGGCCAGCCTTCACTAGCAGTGGCCATGATGGACACCCTGGCAGGAGAGAGAGAGAGAGAGAGAGAGAGAAAGAAAGAGGGAGATTTAGTGGGATATCAAAATGCTAACAGTCAGTGAAGATAGATACAGTTGAACAGAATTTATATTAGACTCAGATTGCAGATTGCAAGCAAACCGTAAAGTTTCACATTCATGTTCATAATTTAAGAGGAAGGCCACTTTAATCACTATAAATTCATACTGTACACGGCATGCACACACACAAGCAGACACACACACACACACACACACACACACACACTATCAATTGTCCACATGGCCCAATCAGTTGAATTTGCTTAATAGCCAGTATAGGTTATCAGTTCAATTACAAATGGATCAAATTTATCCCATAGCTCCTTGCTTTGCTAAACTGTCTGATAGTTGACAACAATCTAATGGCTCTGGAAACAAATTGAGTAGTGTTATCATAATAATTAAGGGCAATTTATCTGTTATTTATCTGTACCTCTTGGACAGATTGCTGCAAAATACACATCCTTCACATGTTCCAATCTGACCTATCTAAGTGACCTGGTTTTGATCACTTGACCCTGCAGAGGTCAAAGGTCAGCCAGTACAAACAGCTATCAGTGCGCTGCAGGGTTGCAGCAGGCACCATAAAACTGCTGTTTCTTATCTGAACTCTTTGACCCCCCATTAACCCCATCTCTGCCACTTTGAAAATTATCACCTGCCACAGAGGTATAGAAATCCTTTACAGCATCTGGTGGGTTTGTATGTGTGTGGGCCGGCGATAGAGACCTGGGTGTGTTGTACACACCACACTTTATTGAGTGAATGAGCGAGTGAGTGACAGAGCGAGTGACTGTCAGTTAGCAAGCTAGCAGGTACACAGCAGAGATAGGAGGAGAAAAAAAAGAGAAGCAAGGGGCACTGAGAGAGAAACAGTGAGAGAGAGTGAGAGAGAGAGAGAGAGAGAGAGAGAGAGAGAGAGAGAGACAGAGAAACAGAGAGACAGAGAGAGACAGAGAGAGACAGGGAGACTATGTCCAAAGATTTTCAAGCAATGTGCTAAAGAGATTAGCTGCTCTGGTAGCAAGCAGCAGTGTGCCTAGTACTGCTGTTCAAGACAAGAACTTCTTTCTTCACTGAAATAAAGCATTCAACCTGCTGAATGAGTGAATGATGGAGTGAAAAATAAGAGAGAAAAAAAAAGAAAGAAAGAAAAAAAAGAAAGAAAGAAAGAAAGAAAGAAGCATTCCTCCTATTTCGAGGCCTTGTCATCTTTAAGTAATAATACTCTGCAGGAGGCATCATTACTTCCAAACTATTCCAGCTCCACTCCCACCCATCAGGGCGGCGGGCACACCGTTACGTGCGCCCACTGTCATTAACCATCCTCCACCCCCACCCACACACACAGGCCCCCCTATCTACTTACAATTGGCCGGTTCCCCACAACAGCAACAAACGACCAAGCACAATTAATGTGCGATCCATATGCATCAATCTTTTTTTTTTTTCCTTTTAGTCCAATAACATTCAAAAAGCGAAGGATAACTCTACATTTCAAAGTCACATACAGTTGTGGAATAGCCTATAGTAGCTCTCCCTAACCCTGTATTACCAACTGTATCAATTGATTTTAGAGGGAAAAATGTATCAAACCCCATGCTTCTTTTGCTACACGTTTGTTTATGTCTGAATCAAAAGTTGGACCTGATGAATGCACTTCATTGTTGGTTAAAAATAGAACTGAAAAACTTCTGTTGAATGGTTACTGATTTAGTGATTATTGCTTAAATGTGAATGTGCCATTTTTCTTTTTTCTGTACAATTTTAGGGCTCAAGCACTTACGTACACAAATAAAAGCAGAGTTGCATGAGTCAACATCATTTAACATAATTTCGGACCTGGACAGCAGCTGTGAATTTTGTGGCCTCGTGAGTGAGGGACAAAGATGCATATCTTATATCTTCTTGAAAATTAAAGTAAAAGTCACCTCAAAATGATAAATGCATTTTAGATTTTGAACTGAAAGTTACTAATGAAACAATGCAAAGTTGAATGAGTTTGAAAAAAAATTGAATAGGTGAAAGAATCTCATGTCTGATATCTGTTTTTTAAAATTTTAGATTCATGTCTCATTCAAGGTCTTCACCTTCCACGACTGACTTTGGAACAAATGTGAATGGGAAGGGGCAAACCTTCACTCCAGTATCATATTCGTTTTTTTAACTTAAAGCCTAGTCTCTGCACCAATTGCTGTAATACACTACTATCGGCAGTATACGCAGTAGTACTATGCTCTAATTCAGTAAAACAAATCTAGTCGATTTTTTAAGATTAGAATTTTAAACAGCCCATGAGACAGAAGTGTATGTAAAGAGAAAACTTCAGAGGATGTTGATAAAATACAGAAAATGTTTTAGTAAATCCAATATTCCCCAGCATAACCATGTCTGAACCTGCAGAGTGTGGCCTAATTGCTTTCAAAACGAATTTATGACTAGTTGATTCTAGCTGGAATGACTAATGATTTTTCCACAATATCAATATCATAATATAAAATATGATTATTCCCTACCATAACCTTGATAATAATTCAGATTATGACAACATCAATGAGACTCTCTCTATCCCTACATCCCTACAGCCCAGTCCAGTGAGAAAAAGAAATAACTCACCATTCACCTTGTCCCTAACATTATATTTTCAGTGTATGTTCCTGCTCCCAGAGCATCTTTCAGTGTCCCACCTCGGCCTCCACACAGCTCCCAAGAGGGCTGGGTTTGTTTCTCCAAGCCTATATAAAGTATGAAAGCTTTTGCGTAGCCACTTATGTTGAAAATTTTTTTTTTTTTTTAAGAAACAAACAAGGAACACTGGGGCCAATAACCCTTCCTGGAAGACAGCAAAGTAACAATAATCTTTTCTGGAAGTTAGCAAAATAGTAGAATTGTGAAGTGTCTTCAAACTGATCATTTGACTCTTCTTTGCCCCTCTTGGTTTTTGCTTCAGATGATTGGGACATTCATTTGGAAACTGTTTGCTTATTCTGAAAGAGGCACATGGACACCCAGAGCAAACAGGACAGCCACTGCTTAACCTTGACAGGTCCAGGCTCCTGTGGTTGTTCTTCTGATTTATAAGCTTAGTCCTTTTCCAAATGACTGGTTTCACTCCAGTTATGGGCCTGCTGCATGGATGAATTTTGGTGCGTGTTATTTCACTCCTGGCTCCCAGGAGTGAAATAAAGGAGAGTGGCCTCCATATTCCTCGTTTTGTTTCTTTACTGGTATACCGGTATAACGGTGTTGTAGTGGTAAAAAAAAAAAAAATAAAAAATAAAAACGATGGGTAAAACTATGACCTCTAATCGGTGATCATCATGAGGCAACACAACCTCCAAATATATAAAAATGAATCATACTTTCAAAAGCAATAGCCCATACTTTATCATTTCCCCCTTAAAAGACCCTGTATGCAACTTGTATGAGTTTGATATTAGTAGCCTATGATTATGGCATAAAGATGTCATCCTAAAAAGTTGGGTGAACCCTTTTCTGCAAATAGAAAGGCAGGTAAGCCGAGTTTAGGTGGGTTTACCCTCCAGCACATCTCTGCTTGTGCCTCTACTCACAGTGGAACAGCTACGTTTATGAGTGGGGCTCATTCTCATGCGATCCGTCGCGCCTTCATTATGATACACTGGTGGGAAATGAGAGGTCCGCTTGCTGCTGGCGCACTGATTACTAGTCCTCGGGGACCCTCTGTTTTTCCCCGGTAATTGATAGTTAGGCGCAGCTCTAATCAAATATACCGTCTGTCTCCATGATAGAGACCTATGGCCGGCAAAAAGCACGCTTTGGTGCAATGAGGGGTATTTTCGATTTAAGCAAAGCGGTTAACCCTGTGAACCAGTTATTTCAGTTGAGTAGGAATTAGAAGAGTTTTTTTTCTTGTGCACAAGAAGACAAAATCCATGTTTTAAATCCGCTGAACAGAGTAGCCTGATTTAACCTGACACAGACAAAGATGAGGCTGTAAACGTCTGCTCTAAATTTGCAGCAGCTATATTTTCAATTAGGACACTTTTTCCGTCCATATTGGAAGGCGTCTCGTCCTTTCATTCACTGATGGACAGGGAGGCCACGGGGTAAAACACCCCCAAAGCTTCCATCTTCTTCAAACTCATTCTTTCCTTTCTCCTTCTCCCTCAAAAATCCCCGGTTCCTGTGGAGCGCCTGGTTTTGTGTGGTCCCAGCACTGTCCCGTTTTTATCACTCCTCTGACGGGTTACCCCGGTCCCCCTCGCACCTGCGTCGCTCCCAGGTCCCTTCAGGAATGCGCTGGGGCTTGTAATCGCCTTTGTGGGGGCCATTGAGTTGTACGGCTGACTGAAACTTCCCAACCTCACAGCGCGCTGGCCGCTGAATGGGGCTCAGCGTGGGGCGGCTCTCCAAACCACGGCCGCTGCCAAATTCCTACAGTGGCGCTCCACAATCACTCCCACACAGGCCCCGCTATACCGCCAGGCAGAAGGGATGGGGGGGGGGGGGGGGGGAGTGGAGGGCAGAAGAAAGAAGAGAAGGAGAGATGGGGAAAGTCTAAAATGAACTCTAAACAACACGGCCAGTTTTATATCATCACTCTGGGATGGACATGGCGGCCACATCCCCAAAGTGACACTTTTTTGACACTTTTCCTTCGGTTCTTGATTTGAATTGGTGATGTAGGGTAACAGCAGGCCAGATATTAATGATAATGTTTGAATCTCAAAATATTGCTTAACTTTTGTAAATTGGCTCATCTAAACGTTCCAGTGGAAAGGAGGCTAGGCTATTTGACTATACAAGGACTATGGAGAAATCTGAAAATTAAAAAATAACTATTGTGTATGCCGGACAAAGTTTGAAAATAAAGCATTTTTTTCCTAACTTTCAGTGCATTTGAGCTGCGTTTCGGTGCATTAGGTCTGTGTGCCGGCATATAGCGGGGTAGCTGTGGGTAGATAGAGCAGCACTGCAGGATTAAGAGGCAGCAAGATTGTTAAACATGTCAACGTGTAATTGCACGATAAGGCCCTTCCGAGGAATTCATTGGCCCAGTTGCTTTCTCTATTCCGCGCTAATCTCGCCCGGCACATTCGTTCTGTGCAATCTGTCTCCATAATCTTCTGTGACAGAGCGGGCGACGAGAGCAGGCTGCTTGGTAATTTTTTTTAGGGGGGGGAGAACGGAGAAAATATGCAGAAGCGTGATAAAGTGACGCTAATTATCCCCATTTAGGACAGGGAGTGCAAGGGATCGGGGCTTTACGAGCAACCGAGTGTGCGCTGGAGCTGATGGCCTCCTAGTGCGGAATATATCGGTGGCTACAAGATAAGAGTATCGCATGGTGGAGAGATTTATTGGTCGGTCAGCACCCCCTAAACACACACACACGCACACACACACACACACACACACACACACACAAACACGCGCGCGCGCGCGCGCGCACACACACACACACACACACACACACACACACACACACACACAGAGACAGCAGCATCCATCGCCGCCACCACACCTATAGCCCACGTCGCGCCCTCCACTCACCCCTCTTCCACCTCAAGGTGTAATTTATTCTGGTTAAATTTGCCAGAACGCTCCTCTTTTAGCCTGGCGATGTGCCGTGACGTGCTCCGCCTCTCTGGGCTTTCAGCGTTAATCCGCGTCTCTTTACATCAGCAGATAAGATAGAAATAGGTGCAAAACACAGAGGGGGCCATCCCATCCCATACGCTGCGCGGTGTAGTGGGGAGATGTCTGCATAGATGCCGTTTCAGATGGGTTTTGGAATTCAAACTCATTTCCAGACATTGTTCTCCAGATTTTGTTTTATTGAATAGATTAAGGCACAGCCATACGTTACACGCTCACTATGAGGCCTAACAGGTTTAATTGACATGCCATGCAAGTCTTCATCAGTGTGAAATAGGCCCTTTAACTATGTATTTGAGATTAATTGATTCTTTTAAAATGCCTAAGTAGACATAAATTTCCTTCATTTGCATGTGTATGGCTATTAGCCTATATCTAAATATGAGGCCTAAAGACAATACAAAATTAACCTAAATGTCAAAACTAGCTATGACCTGTCAAAAGATGTCACAACCAGCATGTGTTTTTTTTTTCATTATTTGAAAATGATTATTAGTCTGCATGACAGAGTGCACGAGCCTTTCTGTTAAACATTCAGTCCAAGCTAATTATGAAGGTGACTTTGCCAAAGGTCCCAAAACTCCCCGTCATCTAAAATTACACATCTGGAGATGATGCAGCTTTGGAACTATGAGATTCTGATGAGTCATCAATAACCCCACATAAAAACGCACAGTCATGATTGGGCTCGGCTTAATCGGCCCATGGGAAGCTTCAGTCCCGTTTGTGCCTATCCCAGTGTGCAACAGTTTTGGCTTTGGTACATCCAAAATGACTCCATGCACTGCTGTGTGTAAAGTGGAGGCCTAGTCTGTTTCCAGAGTGCACTGCTGTGTCTTATATCTTTAAAAAGTGGCATTAAGTTTTTTCTTCCTTCAGAATGAGCCTTAGATGAATTATTTCCTAAAGAGCTCGATTCCAGCGGCTGTATCGGTGACCAATCGACTTGAATTTACTGCTCAAATCCTCATTTTGCTTAATGCAACTCACTCCTTCCTCACCCAAACAAAACTCTCTTTCACTTTTCCCAGTTCCCCTCCCTGTATCTATCAAGTGTCATGTTTAAAAGAACAGAAAATATCAAATATCCCACTGTGTCAGAGCATGACCAATAAGGGTCTGAGCAGACCTGGGCAAAATAATCGTTGAATATATCAATAATATTTTAAATCCGGTGTTGAACACTTGATTTAGGTTATCTTCCACTTGAAGCTTCCACTCACGACACTGTTCATGTGTCTGGCAAGATAAATTAAACGCACCTAAAGAAGTTCAAATATTTGAGACTAAATCATATATTTACCTAGGTCTGCTGTAGGCGTGGTTATCATATATAAATATATGAATTAACCTGATTATCTCTCAGTTCATATAGCCTAAATCTATTCTCCTGAATACTGAATGGTAAAATCCTATATAGTGGATGATCTAACACTCGATGTCCTGAGGGCCAGTGGATTTGCAATGCAACGGGGTTGCAGTTCAAGTGAAAGTTGATTGAAAATCGACTCTCTCCATTAATTAAAATAAATGTTCCTCTCATCAGTGTATTGTTGTATTATGTATTGTTGTTCTTTACTGTTTCCTTTAGGTTTTATCAGGGGCTCAAGGCAGAGACCCTGCAGTATTAGTAACAGTGAAGTTCACAAAATCTCTCTGAGTGTATCAAAAAGATTTCAACCTATTATGAAGCTATATGTGCATTGTGTACAAGTTGATGTTATGTATGTTAGATCAGCTCTGCACGTGATGAATTTAAAACATTATTTGAAAAGTCAAAAGCGCATCACAACCAAGGAGCCCAGCTTATGTTGTGTTGTTTTTGTTTTTGTAGTAAAGCATATTGCAATTTATAATCCTTGTGTGATTTGATCAGGAATTTGAATTGCATATGGCAGCTATGTCGTTTGACACGACTCTCAATTGTTAGCAAAATAAAACTTTTTTACAGGCCAATACAGTGATTGATCATTAAGTTAGCTGAGAATGACTAAAATGATAAGATGAAAAGCAAAATATGATGGGGAATTCTTGCTGCCGTTCAGCAGGCTCGAAGAACAAAGTAATTTCTCTGCAAATATAAGCATCTAGAAGAAACAAGTCATTTTTTCTAGTAGAATAATTAAAGTCATACCTTCTATACGGCGTAAGAAATGAGGATGTTGCCTTAATAATATCCTAATAACAGGTGGTTTGTCATAGGCCTACGCATGTTGCGCACAAAATTCCTCTTCAATCAATATGATCAGAATGTTCAAATAATTCACAAGAAAGCATGATGTGAGGAATCATACTGATATAGCATGAAAGGAGATGTAAAATATTGAAAATTGTTCTATAATATTGTTTGGCCTACACGCCCATAGAAACAGAATGAAGCCATTTAGTTTATGTGTTAATCCTAATGACCCCTCATAAAAGTTTAGCTTTATAAACAGCCCAAACAATTTAATCCTACCAAGAAATCGGTTTACGTAGGCCTAGAGACCGTAGCTTTTATGCACAATTACGCACAAACAATTAGGCTATTTAAGAGCTTGTGTGATCTATGGCTGGCAACAAACTGACAATTTAAATAGGTGGATATGGCCCGAGACTCTGCTTGATGATATTCTCATAGGCTCAAACATGAAACACTCTTGTTGACATAGAATAGTGAAAATAATCAATCTAAGACCGCTCTTTTAAGAATCAAAGCAACATATGTGAAATTTATTCAATTCTTCTTCAATGCAATATCAGGGCTTTTCACTTGCAGAAAAGCACTTAAATTACAACAGCAGTTGCCCGTCAGTCTTTGAAATATTAAAATTATTCACAATTTACAATAATTAGGTTATTACAATAAAAAGAGATGATTTCGAGAATTAAGACACAGGCTTCTGCAAATGAACACAAATGTTTAAGGAATGCGATTTTTTCCATATATATTTTAAAGCACTTTTTTTTATGATTATGACACATCTTATCTCATTTTCAATAACTTACAAGAACCCCAAAATTATGAGACAATTTAACCAAATATCCTTGTGAACTTGGCGTAGCCCTGAACTAAGACTGTGTTAAGTAATGGACAAAAAATGATAGCACAATAACCAATAATTCAACATCATTTTCGTTATATAATTCCACTGTTGGCTATTGAAAAAAGCCGAGATGAATATGCTATTTACCCTTCATTTACAATATCATAAACATTCTGTACAAAATGCAGGTAGTTCTGGGACCGGGATAATTTAGAAAAGAGGTAAATATTTGGTTATGTGTTGGTTTGCAGTTTTCAATTATTCTGTGAGCTCTAAATGTGTGTTAGAGGGACCGTCCCGTTCACTCCAGCCGTGGCGCTCTGGTAATGCTGCGGCAAGGCGTGGAGTCTACTTTGCACTGACGGGTCCCCCGGCTCTCCGGTCGGTAAATACATGCTTATCATCTCTCTCAAGTCTCCGGGGCAAGGACCCCGTGAGTGTGTGCTGCTGACGGGAGGGCTTACACTCGGCTCCGACTTCACCAGCGACCCTAACGTCCCCATGGCAGCTGAGGAGGAGACGCCGGAGCCCTGGTGCTGTGTGTAGGTGATCCCGGCGTAACCGGATGGAGAGGCGCTCATGTAGCTCTGAGAGTTCGAGATGGGGCTGTACTGCAGGGTTGTCATGTCGTAGCGGTGCATGGGCTGGGGGTTGTGTGAATGGTGGTGGTGTGAGTGGTGGTGGTGGTGCGCCCCGCTTCCCGGGTGCTGGCTGTAGGCTAACTGAGCCTCCTGCATCATCGCTGCGGCCGCCGCGGCTGCAGCCACCTGCCCCGAGTACGCACCGTTCGCCCAGCCGTTCATGTGCGCGTAGCCGGAGCCGGCGGAGCCCCCGTGACCTCCGGGGCTCTCTAACCTCTGCCCGACCCCGGATGAACTCATGCCGACCCCTAAACCAACTCCACCGCCCCCACCGGCCCCAGAAAGCAGTCCACCAGCCAGGGAATACTTGTCCTTTTTCAGCAGCGTCTTGGTCTTCCGTCTTGGCCGGTACTTGTAATCCGGATGCTCCTTCATGTGCATGGCTCGCAACCGTTTCGCCTCGTCGATGAAAGGGCGCTTCTCAGCCTCGGACATCACCTTCCACTCGGCGCCCAGTCGCTTGCTGATCTCAGAGTTGTGCATTTTAGGGTTCTCCTGTGCCATCTTTCTCCGCTGCCCGCGGGACCACACCATGAACGCGTTCATCGGTCTCTTCACCCGGTCCTGATTCGCTTTAGACCCGCCGTTCGGCCCCGTTTGCCCCGTGGTCGTGTTCGTTTGGGGACCAGGGGAATGGAGGTCAGTTTCCATCATCATGCTATACATTCACCTGGTTTTCAAACTTCGCCACCAACAGAGAAAAAAAGTCTATTTGAAGGTACGATAGGGCAGGTGCGCGCACAGGATGACTAGGTTACAAAGCTACTATTCTACCCCCAAATGAATCAAATGCGAGATGACAAATAATCCGAAAAAGGAATATAAATGTTCTCCAGCGTCAGTATTTTACCCTCTCTTCGCTGGGGTTGGTTCACATCCACTGTGATAGAATGCGCATTTGAGCCACTTTCCCTGTCGGAGTTGAGAAGTTAGTTAAAGCGGCGGCCATATGATGCGCACTGACAGCGGTTAAATGAGCCACAAGCGGCCAATGAGGCTCTAGCAGCAGGATGATTTGCATGGCGCTTGGTCAGGTGACTCTCAGACCGTAGAGGAAGAACACACTGGAGGAGGAGGGGGGTTGAAAGGAGGGTCACCCCCACAAATAGCACGAGGCATATGAAATCTCCAAACACACACTCTTAAAGACTTAAACTAAAAAAAAAAAAGTAACTAACAAAGACTTGGAAGCAATGATGTGACGATAAGAAGGTGGGTCCAATCGGTGATGATCATAAGTCAAACATCCACCATACAAACATAAACAAAATTATGTTTTCGGAAAATCATACATTTTTACTATTCCCCTTAAAATACACCATCCTCATAAAACTTTGAGACTACTTAATATGATATATAGGCTATATGTAAATCACAGGCTAAAAAGGTGGGTGAATTATTCCTCTAATAAAAAGGTGGGTGAACTGATTTAGGTGCTTACCCTCCACTGCATACTTGTTTGTAAGTCAGCAAATTATGCTTGCAATCTTGTATCTTTTACAGACATAAGAAAATGCACTCGTCTGTTATTGGAATTTAATTTCAAAATTTCACCGGGGCCCAATTCTATTTTTATTTGTACTTTCCCGCCACTTAGGCCCAATTCAAATCCAAACATCTTGATGCACATCCCACCTTAAATGCCATTTTGCAGAGCATCTCTCTCTCTCTCTCTCTCTCTCTCTCTCTCTCTCTCTCTCTCTCTCTGTCTCTTTCCCTCTCTGCTCTCTGCTTTATCAGCTGTCAGAGAAAGCAAGCCTGCACACTCGACGCACAACATGATGTGAAAGAGATTTGGCAAACTGTTGGTCTAATAAAGAAGCCCATTCGGATAACCTATACGCCTAGGTGAAATTGCCGGGGCAAAGCGCCGTTATCGCCGTCTACTGGTGATGGTGAATCAATTCAGCTTCTGCAGCAACTTCAGCAACTGTGTGTTTGCATCTGTTTGGCGTTGTAATTTTTTTGTAGACATTGTATATGGTTAATACATTTTATGTAGTTAATATCCAGTCAAATATTCCTAAATCAGGAGAGGGAAGGGTCCGTGTATCTTCGGGTCCGCACATACATAATCCAAATTTCACAGCTGACCTCCCCTGAAAAGCCCAATCAACCTCTAATTGAAAGGGAAAACAAAATACCCCTTCCCTGCGGCGAGACTAACGATTTAATCATTCTATCATACTTTGCTGTTTTTAATTAGAGCTTAGCCTGATATAGCGCTCAGTTTAGGGCCTGCGGGAGCGGGATCATTCAGACGGATCCGTGCCCGTTTGGTAATAGGGTTAACTGGATCTCACAATGGTCAATAAACATTTCCAGTGATCCAGGCCATGTGGCTTATGGCCCGAGAAAGATCACATTATGATGATGACACCCAGCGAGCTGGGCGGTGTGTGCCATGTGAAAATATTCCGAGGCGGGATATCACACATCCCAAGAAATTGAGCCTTTTAACTTTTTTGTCCAATACGACAAAAAAACGGCAACGACAAAAACGACAAAAAGTTTACCCAATAAGAATGCAACACAATCCATTAAGCCGCAATACTGCCGTAACAATATCCTGAGCTTGTCACCGTATAGTCTTATAATAACAGGATAGTAACACTATAGGCCTAATAATTATAATGATAATAATAATAATGATAATAATAATAATACTAATAATACTAATATAATAATAATAATAATAATAATACACGTTAGTCTAATCAAGATAAAGATTTAAAAATCAAACGTTTTATTTTTTAACAATTAAAAGGCAGCAATTAAGATTTTGATTGACCAAACTGGATGTACTGGTAACCCAAAATGATACTAACAAATGTAAACTGACACAGTTTTCAGACACAGATTAGGACAAATATCCTATTTCTAATTTCAACCAAACTACAAGCTAATTTTAACTGATATCACAATGCATCGTGCACGAAGACAGCTGCGTACACCAGGTGTTATTAGCCTCAAACAACCTGAGCACGTCGAATATCTAGCCCATTAAAAAAAAAAAACAATAACACATCAATCATGGTGCAGCCTGAAGACTGGACCCGAATAAGAACAGCAAATAATAAAACCTCATAATATAATATATATGATATAAATAATAATAATAATAATAATAATATTAATAATGCTCTACACTAACAATGTATTATTGTTATTATTATTGTTAATATTATTATCATTATTGTTAGCATTATTATCATTATTATTATTAGGTGTTATTCTTGTCATTGTTGAGCCAAAACTCTGAGTGGCCTTAGTGTTGCACGCTACAGAAGGGATTAGCCTTTAGAGTGACATTGGGACCCTGGTGGCCCGTATTTACTCTCGCTGTCATTCCCCATCAGCCGCGTCTCTTTTTACAATCCTCCTCGTTTCTTTGTGCGCCCTCTGCAATGGGCCGTGCGCGCTGCTGCAGCGGTGCACGGCGGGGGCCAGGGGTCACGGCGGTTATTCAGCCCCCAAAAGAAAACAAGAGCAATGGGTACTTTATGTGCGTGTTGTTCAAATCAAAGGTTGGCTAACAAGGGAAAGGTTATGAATAAACTCAACTGCGAGCCTCCCGAGTGATACAGCGAGCGGCCAGCGGCTGCGTTTCATCCGCACTCGCAGGTTTTAGTTCGAGCTGCGGTGATGGTGAATTTAAGTGACGCTCAATGGTTAGGCTGCTACCTGTTTCAACATAAGCCGTTTCTAATCATGAATTTGCAAACTCCATCCTTCACAAAGCTAAATACCTAACCATCATCCCCTCTCCGCCCCCAAATACAGAAGTTAGCCAATTGTATCTTACTCTATGACACCAAGACGCTCTAATCTTTTCTCCTAAAATAGCCTAGCTCATGCACAATTTCCACCACGTGTTTGTGTGCGTGCGTGAGTGCGTGCGCGTACGAGGAAAGGGGGGGGGGGGTGTAGGGGAAGAGAGGTCTGATCACCTACACATAGTATAAGACTGCGGTATAAAAGGTCACATGGGTTAATTATAGGCCTATTTGACCCTGCTATCGAGAAAAACACCTGTTTCAGAGATCCAACGAGCTCCAACGTACACAGAGATCTGTTGATCAGTAACCCCCCCCCCCCGCGCCCCGCGAGACACACACACACACACACACACACACACACACACACACACACACACACACACACACACACACCTTTCCCCACCGCGAAGTGAAAACCATGCACTCACCGCGAGAGAATCGTGTCACCTTACTATTGACAGCCACTAACATGCTTAAAAACAATTAAGGTTTTAATAAATAAACATCTGGATGATTCAAACAAAATTTTAAACAAAATAATTGTATTGCATGTTTCTCGAGAATTCGGCAAAAAGGGATGAGAGAGGTAGTTTACAGAGATGACGGCCGTTCACTCCCAACTAGATCAGTATAAATATCCATCAGCCACTTTCTCTGTCAGAGAAACAAACTGCGTCGGGTAGAGAGCAACTGGTAGCACTGTGAGGCTATCACTGTGCGCGCTGTGCAGCCAAACCCAAGGGAGCTCACTTCTCCCAAAATAAAACGACAGCCTGAAGCTATAAACACATATTATCTGCACTGAATTATACACAACAGAGCACAGACATTCCGAAATAAAGGTTGCCAATTATAAAGCCCTTAGCGACTGATTTATTTCAGTACGCAGCCATTGCGCATAGATATCATATGCACTCAAGTTTCATTTACTACTCATTTCATCCGCAATTTCACTTCAGATTTTACACGAAAAAATAAGGATTTTACGCACAACAGATTGGCTAACCGGCGGTGCATATAAGATAAAGATTTATCAAAAGGTCCTTTTTGCGTACAGAAGTGTCGGCTCAGTTGTGCAAACTTACGCATGTTCCCCTCGCTCCCTCTACTGCAGACCATGTGGGAAGATTTCTCCCTCCATACTCCTAAAGCCGTCCTAAACCCTCCAAAGCTTCATGTAAGACCGCTACTCCCACTAAAATCTGGCCGCTTGAGTGCCAAGGCCATCCATGCCCGGTGCCCAAACCCACCACTCAACACACACTGAGGGGGAGAGACAAGAAGAAATGACATTTATTATACACTCTAAAAAGACAATTCCAAGTTATTGTTTCTCTCGGCGAAAGGGGTTTGCTTCTAACATAATGAAGCGTCTTTTGTGTGGCACGGAACAATACAAAACAAGTATTCTAATAAATAGCCACTTTTTTGTTGGCTCTCCAGGATGAATGGGCTGGAGCGGCGGGGCTCTGAAAGGCAGCTGTGCCGCATTCGGGGAGGAGGGGCGGGGACTTGGCGAGGAGCCCCGTCCGCGTCCAACATCCCCCCCCCCCCCCACACAACCCCCTCTCTCCTCCCCCCTCCTGGATACTGACTCCCATTACTGATCCTGGAACAGAAGAATACGGAAAGAGAGGGGAAAGGGGGGGGGGGAGGTTGACTTTGGAGGCTGCTTTACTCTGGACATACTCTGTTTCCCATAATGCCTCACAGGTTTGCCTACAGTCAAACCATCAAACGTTGCACTATTATTTACTGTAAAGCCCGCAGTATCACAGAGTCCAGTCAGGTTTAGTTTAGGCTATATGAACCTGCACAGCTTGCCAGCATATGGTTCTGACAGCTTCAGGATGGACAAACACATGTGCACCCACACACAAACACACACACACACAGGCATGCACACACACACACGAGCGCACGCACACACACACACATACAGCACAGTATACAAAAGACTACGCTAAGCTCATTAATATATTGGTTTCCTCTGTGGGAGAAACACTTTGCCCCCCCCCCCCCCCTCTCTCTCTCTCTCACTCACATACACACACATACACATACACACAGGTTAAGTTTGAATAAGAGGTCAGAGAGACACAGCAGTGTCACTGTCTGTTTCAGATAGAATTAACCCCCTGACTCAGATCCACTGAGTCCCTGCTCCCCTCCATTGATCACCAAAACTCAGATGGATTCACCTGTGTTACAGAGATTAATTTCTCTCTCTAACCCTCACTCCTCTCATTTGTTTTCCTAACAGGGTTGAACAGTTCCTATACTATAAATGAATCATTCAGCGGCTGGCTGAAGCCCTGAATGTTGATTCCCTCCTCGCCTATTACAGTCTCCCGGCTAGCCACAGCCTGTCCTGGCCACAGGGTTTCCAGAGACAGGCGCTGTGACTTGTGGCTGCTGTAGCTGGCAGGTGTCTGTTAAAGGCATTAATCTGTTTGCCAGTACAAATAAAAGTAATAGCTTGGTCTCCTATTATATGGCAACAGGGATTGGTATAGTTTTGGATCACACAATTGGTAGGAGTAACAGGACAAAGATATACAATCTGTCATTATCTTTGGGGTGCAGTGTTGCTTCACTGCAAAAAAAATGACAGTTCTCCTTGTCTGTGTGTATAATGTCATTGCTGTATAATGACTAGGTGAGTTTAACAAGACAGACAGTGGGCAAGCATTGCGTTGTCCCCCTCCCATATTTCCCCTAAAATCTCTAGTTTTATGAGGGGGATACATTTCATTAATGTGCCCTAATAAGGGGGATGTCATCGCTCCATCAACTCACCGTAATTTGCCCCCTGCATGCAATGTCATGATACTCCTCAATGGTATTTCTTTTCTGATTCATTAGGCCAGGGTGTTTAGACAACCTTTATGCCCTTTCATTTACTTGCTACCCAGGAAAATACTGCCTCTCTGCAGATCAAAACATCTCATGAGTTGTGTCATCTTCACTGATTTGCAAGTTCTGAGTATATCCTTTGTCACTTTGTGAAATGTTGATACTGGATCAAGTCGGCGGTTGCCTAAGTTTTGAAGAAGTCAAAATTTGAATAACGCAGAGTGGACATACACATAAACCGGGACATTGACAGGAAGTGGTAAACTATGGTAAAAGGAAAGTTGAAACTATTGGGAAAGAAATCAAGAAAGAGAGAGGCAGAGAGAGAGAGAGATCGGGTCAGGGTCAGGCCTAAAAGCATCGAGGGAAGAGTGAGCCAATCTGCTGAAAGCATAGAGGGTCTTGGCTCTGTTCATATGGTCTATCTGAGACAAACACAAATCTCCATAAGCCGACCCTCAAAAAAAAAAAAGACTTCAAAAACAGGAGGAGGAAACCACACACACACACACGCAACACGCACACACAGGACACACATAAATCAAACATAAAAAGACAAGGACCTGAGATTGATATCAAGATATAACTTCTCTCTGTCACTCTATGTTTTTCTCATCCTTGTTCGCTCTCTGTGGAAAAGAAAAAAGCTGTACCCTTGTCCAAAAAGCAGTATAAAGCAGTATGTGGTATCACTTAGGTATCACAAAGCTGTTCTACAGTTGCTCAGAGTATATTGATTACATTTAGTAGCTTTAATTTAACAAGGACACAATAATAAGGACGATAGAGTGTTTTGAGTTCTCGGGCTATTTGTAATCCACTTTCCTTTGAACTCACTCTTAAACACTTTTCGAGTACAGCACATAGCATTAAAATTTGTGAGGTACACATTCATGTAAGAATGCGTCTAAGCTGCCAGATTTTTAAGCTTATTTTCACATTTATGAAGGCACACTGAATAGGGTGTAGAAAATGGCAAAACACTCGTAATTACATGGATGGAGATCCAGTGTTGAGAATATTCAGCACTCCTCACATGTTTTAAAATTAGTGGTTGGTATGGCTTGTATGCAGTACTTGTTGTATGCAGTACTTGTTTATAGCACTAATTCATAGTATTTAGCACAATCCTTCATGTCCTCATTGAGTGTCAAAGCAGAATGGTAACCCCAAACTGCCAAACAGAAAGTCTGTATTTTTGACGGAGAGAGCATAACATGACATTCAAATCTGGGGCACTCTTGTCTAAAAGCAATTTGTTCTTTTGTTGCTTCGTGTGCTCTAATTTCATCTTCTTCTCTGAGTAGAATCATATGATACGAGAATAGAAGGGTTAGATAGAGGGGTGAGTCACAGACAGGATGACATGAACAAGTGAGAAAGTGTGTGAGAGAGAGAGAGAGAGAGAGAGAGAGAGAGAGAGAGAGAGAGACCAGGGAGGCCAATGTCAATCCCATGGCAAACAGCAGTGGATAATCATGGGCTTTGGGAAAACACTGTGTCCATAATGCTATTACCCAGGATTACCTACTCCAGCAGAGAGGGTGAGACTCTCTTCACAATGTGCCACAGACCTTTCAGATAATCATCTTATCACAGATGACAAACCCAGAAGAAACATCCCATTATTCAAGAAGAAAAAGCCCTACAGCATGTTTAGATGAAGACATAGGCCTATAATATTAGAGTGGAAAAATATCAGATTCTGAAATTAGCACGCCAGTCTCTCCCCCACTTCCTCTCTTCCTCTCTCTCTTGCTCTCTCGCCGGATCTTTCTCCCGGGGCTTTCTCTTTTCCCCGCAGGGCAATTACAGACAAGATTTTATGCATTGTTGGGCTTATCAATTAGCCATAACACCTTCCCCTCTGATTGGTCTGTAATGAGTGTAATGGTTTTAACAGTCAGGAGTCGCAACTCTTAGAGGGGCTGTGCTAATGGTGTCGCCACGGCGATGGATTCACAGTAACAGCTCCGTGGAAAGGAGGAGGGGGGTGGGATGAGGGGGGCTTGGCGATATAGTCAGCTCTCCCTAACACATCTCTAATTAGAGCTCACAGTCAGTCATTACTGATGGAATAGGGTGTAACACTAATGGCTATCAGGCAAGCCCCCACAAGCAACAGAGGGGGTATATGAGGGTTGTAAGGTGAGAGGAGCAGAAAATGTATAGAGGAGAAAATGTCTGGAGATTATGGCGAGGAGACGAGGTGAAATGGAAAGTAAGATGGAGGGGATGGGGGGGGTCAAGGAGTGATGGGAGAGATTAGAGGGAAGTGCAGCAAGCAGCGGAGAAGGTTTTTTTTTTAATGTTTTAATGTACAGTAGTCAGTCAGGAGAGGTCAGGGACCATTAATGGAAGATCTTTTTTTTTTGATGATGATGATGTTTGAATATCTGTCATGTTACAGACTTGCCAGAGATAGGGATGGCAAGAAAGCGGCTGGTGGGGGGGGGGGGGGTGTTGGGGAGGGGGAGGCAGAAGAAAGAGAGCGTAAGAGTGACAGAGATGAGGGTGAGGGAGGGGAGGAGAGGGGAGGGGGGGCAGTGAGACGGTCTCCTATCCCAGCAAACATTTCAAGTGACTGATCTCACCGGTGGCGCATGCGTCGGAGGCCGAAGGGATTACTTAGTGTTGATGCACAAGGCTGCCTATAAAGGCAGCTAGAGGAAATGCTGGAATAAAAGATAAACCTATTTTAGCCTCTATAGTGGCCATATACATGATAGCATACTGCGTTTAGAATAATAACCTTTGCAATTCATGCGTAAACATTACCACTCGCACTCATGTTACAAAATTATATCCTTGTAATTAAATACAGTGTTTATTCGGTTACACCACTGTAAAACAAGTTTTCCTCAAAATCACCATTCCCCTAACATTATATGCTGTCATGTCGGCAAATGGTCGAGATAAAGTCACGTTCTGACTCAACGTCTATTAGACTTGTTGGCCTCGACGCAGGTTGAGGAAATGTTTGCTGGGTAGTTAAGCACTTTGGCACTTAGACCTTGTTAGCACTGATGCACTTTGCAGCCTTTACAGCTAGTGATGTGTGTTTTTATGCTTGTCAGCACTAAACTGTAGCTACTGTAGCAAAACGGGGAAGCGGAGGTGAAGACAGGGAGGGTGGATGACAGGAAACCAATGTTAGGAGAACAGACAAGTGAGTGAGTAGTAAATAGAAGTATGATTCGTCCTCACTGGCCCCTCTCTCGGCAGAAGAGTCCAGGTCTGGGTAGCTATGCCAATTTATATGCCGACACTGGTGTTATCAGGTTTTCACCAGACACAAGTCTAGAGTGGATGCCGCGTAGGTGAAAATTGGCATAACTGAAAATTGTCTGTCTGAGAAGGGGCCAATAATGCCCTCCAGGTAATTTTAATGCATAGCGTTCAGTGGTTACATAGCTTACAGTCTCCCTGGGATGAGATAAAGGTCTAGGTAGCGCAAAAACCCTAGAATCTACAAAAGCAAGAGAAGCAAGGGACACACCGTTGAATCCTATAACAGATGAAGTTGTCAGCTGTCAACAAACCACACAACTCACCAACTCACACATTCATGCTGCCATGGTTGCTAAAAAACGGATTTAGCTACTGGTTTGTTGCTTTTAAACCCGAGGAGGAAACATTGTGTGCTGTAACCCATTGTGTTTAGTAACCTTACTAACTACAGTGGCAGCACCTTGGCCTTTGAGAGAGGTAAAGGACTTCAGGGGGCCTCACTATTACCAAGCTCAGCCTTGAGTGCGCGCGCGCACGTGTGTGTGTGTGTGTGTGTGTGTGTGTGTGCGTGTGCGTGTGTTTATGTGTGTGCAGCTGAGGCTTAGGGGGGCTCCTCAGTTGCCTAACTATGATTGGCCCGTACTCCCTCACCCAGAATTTGAAATAAGGTCATCATCCCCGGGAGGCCCCAAGTCAAAGCCTTCCTTCTTCACCTGCCCTTTAACTCTCCTCATCCCCTCCTTTTCTTAATTTTCCCTTTCTCCATGGTCCCATCTTTCCTTCCTTCGCTTTATTTCCTTATTTTTTATTTCCATTTTTCCTTGTTTATACAATAATTGCCTCTTCCTTGGGTAACTTTCATGGCTTCCCTCTTCCCAAAGAGAACATGAAGACCAAAGAAAGAAGCACATCACACTGACTCCTCAGCCTCTTCAGTTATGCTTATATGTAAAATTGTCCTTTACCTCAACAGTCGTAGTTTGTTTTTGTTTGTTTGTTTGTTTTTTGTCTCATGCAAAAAAGGAGCTTTCCGTAATGGCATTGGGCCTTAATACTGTAATTTGATTGGAGAAATGAATATTTTGGATTAGCAAAACATTAGAAAGAGAAATGGCATCGTTAGTAGATAAGGCAGGTAATAAGCGTATTAAAGCTTGCACTGTGTGTGTGTGTGTGTGTGTGTGTGTGTGTGTGTGTGTGTGTCAGTCAGAGTGGCACAGCACAGATGCATATCCAATAGGAGGCTGAGTGAGCAGGACAATAACACACCATTCTAATGCTAATCAAGGAGGCCATTAATGTTTACATTCAAAATCAGGCCCTTCCAAAGAAATACATTCACTCCCTGCTAAACTAGGATAATTAGTTCCCTCTTAAACCCATATTCCATTAACTCAGGTGAATCCATCTGAGTTTCATCAAATTTCTGCTTTATTTTGCATGATAATGCAATTTAAAAGCAAATGACATATTCAGACTACTGGGGGAGGGAGGGCACCTATGAGAAAATAATATATGTGTAAAATGCATCTTGTTCTATTCTACGTGTAATTGTAAATATTTAAAAGAGTTTCCATAATTCAGTGTGACTGGTTTATGCATAAATTCATCTTTAACAGTAAACAGCTTATTGGAGATTAGTCACCGATGCTTCAAATGCTTACTGCTGGTTGTCTGCATACTTTTTATCTATGACACTTCATATTACAGTATCACCCTGATGCCGTGAGGTTGAAACTACAAGGCCAGCTCTCGGTGATGGTGTGAATTTCCTCCTTCGAAGGGGGCTTGCTCCGCAAAACAACTCCCCAAAAACGCAATAAAATACCAGGCAACCACCTTTGGCTTTCCTTTGCTGAGTGAAACGCTCATTTGTGTTTTGGTGTTTTCACCAAAGGGGGGAGGGAGGGAGGGAGGGAGGGAGTGTGAATGGAAATGGCTGGTTTCTATTGATCCACAGACACATACACACACATGCATGCATGCACACATCAAGCTGACCAATGGAAGTCTGAGCATTTTTTTTCCAGAATAGTTCAGCAGCATCAGCATTCAGGCCCCCTCCAACTCTGCAGCGCTGAAAACACAAAAGCCCAAACAGAAAACTCTGCTTGCGCCATTCACTTCTCCCATGGTGAGAGAGAGACAGGGAGAGAGAGACAGAGAGAGAGAGAGAGAGAGAGAGAGAGAGAGAGAGAGAGGGTGGGGGGGGGGGGGGGAGTGCATGTTTTGGAGTGGGTGTAATATATTCAGAGTCTACTTTTATTTCACAAAAACATGAAAATAAACAATATACACCACCGTCCAATGTTGTTTTATATTCTTTTATCTTTATTTCTACATATGTTCCTTTACAACACCGGCATTTACTGTATTGTAAACACTTATGATTTACATAGGTGGTGTAGCTTCAGATGTTGTGACACATACACACGCGCACACACACACACACACACACACACACACACACACACATACACACACACACACACACACACACACACACACAGAGTGTAATGGATAGGAGCTGGCTGAGGGCGTCTGTCAGGGGCGACTGTTCTAATCAGAGCAGTGGGGAGAGAGATAAAGGAGAAAATAATGAGTGTGGCATCAGGCCTTTCATAGCGCAACAAAAGGCCACGGGATCAGATAGACACACACAATGTGGAGAGGAGAGGAAGGGAGGAGAGGAAGAGAGGGAGAAGAGAGAGAGAGAGAGGAATGGGAGGAGGCAGAGCGGGGAGAGAGAAAGAGGGATGGATGAGGAATGGGTCGGTAATAAGCCGCCTTGCACTGTAGGTGATGTAAGCCTAAGTAGCCTACATTATGAAAAGCATCCTTATGGTGGGCTGCGCAAGGACGGGACGCCATCGAGTGGGGCTGAGGGAAGTCTCTATGACAACACTTGTCAACAGAGAGATGAAAAAGCGCCATGCATTGTCTCTACATTAATCATTTTAGCACTGAGTAGTCCAACTGCAAGAACTGATTATACATGTATTTCCCTTTTCATATCTTTCCGTTTTCTCTCTCAAAATACTACATCCCCCTCCTGCCCCCCTTTCTTCTTGCTGATTAGTGCTGCTTCATTTGCTGCGTGTGTGATAATTTCCAGTCGTCCTTTGATTATTAATGCTTAATTTACCCAGATTACACTCCTTTGATTATTAATGCCTAATTTAGCCTGATGACTCCAATCATTAGATAGTGCCCAAACTGAAAGCAAACAACCTTAGTGGTCTTCCAATGTGGCGATACAGCCTCTTTTACAGCTAATGATACTGTTCAGAGAAACCAGTGGGCCTGGGAGTGTTAAGTCAATGCCCACGTTTTTACCCAAACTCCCATCAAACTTTAAAGAGAAAAGAAATACTAATTAGAAACCGCAAGCTAGGAGAAATGAGCAGGCAGACTCAGAACAGAAAATCCTATTCAGAGACTTAATGAACTTGTCGAAGCTGAATAATTGATTTCTAATTCTAGCCTGCAGCTGTTGACCCAACCAGGGAGTGTTTTGAATGGAGCTGAACTATGTTGTGCTCTGAGCTGGCACTGTTGGCTTTCTGGTAGCAGAACCATTACCAAAGTATTCTCATGTCTACCTCACACTTAAAGGTTTTATTACTAAAGTATGAGACAAGTTTCCACAGTTAATGGCTTGGGTCTGGTGTGCAAATAAACAAGACAAAAAAAAATACTATATAATCTGTCGCTTCCTTTGAAAATCATCATAGGCAATCCTCTAGGAAACGTAATCCTCCTACAAATCTTACTACTAGATTGGACACAATTAGAATAAGAGGCTGTTTGATTTTGAGCTGTGAGAGCCTAGTGAGGTAACTCTTCTGGTAAACTCTCCCTGTGTATAAAGCGTTGTGAACCACAGTCCATATCAGATTGTAGGTGTTTTTTGTTGCTCTCATTTGCTGTGGAGTGATTCTTTGTTGTCCTGTGCGGACGATCATATCCTGGGCGCTCTGGGGCAGGAGCAGCACAGAGCACCCTGTGTGTGAACCACAGCCGCCCAGCGTCCCTGTAAGATGACCTCACGGAAAATAGGCCTAATTATTGCCGTGACAGCCCATGCTATCATATTCAGCCTGATCAGTCACTACGTAGGGGGGGGAAGAAAAATTAACAGAAATATATACCACCGTGCCACCAAACCCCCCCTAAACTGACCCCATTTATTTTTAATACCCTAATCAGCAGGTCCCAAAGGGGGCTTGGCTCTCACTCACTCACACAGACAGACACAGGTGAGTACAGGTAAGCCAGCAGGGAGAGAGGAGGAGGAGGGTGTGGAGCAGAGGGGCAGGAGCAGCCAGGAACTGGGGGTTCGACAGGAGAGGCGGTAGCTTGCGTTGCTTTGATTAGCCAACGGAAATTAAACTTGCTTGTGGTGCATCATCTCGCATCTTCATCATCTGCCAAAGAATCTTTCCATTAATGGAAACTGGCATCATTTGAATAGACTTCGAAGTGCATCCTCAGTTTCAGCTAAATCTATTTGTGTATGGGAAACCGCATGGGAAACATTCTACCTGAGGAGGAGGGGCTGGATGAGTGAGATGGTAGAAGATAGAGGGATAAAGTGGCGGTAGAGAAGAGAGAGCAAAAGAGACAGGGGGGCAGAAGGATGAGGTAATTACAAGATAGAGAGTTTAAGGCGGACAGCAGTGATTAACTGAAGGACTGTCCTACTCCCGAAGCCATAGTCATTAGAGTTGGATCATTATATGATGGATTTCAGGGCCATTTTCCTGGTTTTGTTCCCAGAGACAGTATTCCGAGGAACACCCTGGGAATGGGACATACTACACCAATGGCTACCTCCGTGAGAAAACAGGCCAAACGTCAACAGTCTAGTCCGACCTATGGACGGAGAAACCAGACCTAGGTCAAGTAGTGTTTGCAAATAATTTGTTTTAGCATGCTTCGAGTACCAGATTGGTAGGGACTGCCACTCAGGATAATACATGAGCACCAGAAAGTTTAGGCAATCACAAGGAAGTATTTGAAAGTCAACAATGATGTATACGCATCTGGTAGTCCAAGCAGGCAAAGAATTATTTGAAAATACTGTCTGGTAATGCAAAGAATCTAAGACTTTATATTCTACCTATACTTCACTATGTATCTATCTATCTATCAATATAAAGCTGTGAAGAAAAACTATTCATACGGTGTATACACATAAGCACGAACACACACAACACATAGACACACACACACACGCAAGCGCACACACATACACACACACACACACACACACACACACACAGACAATCAAGCAACAGTATAAGCTAATAATCTGATTAATTCCACTGATTACAAAATCAACCTTATTAAGATGACTGTATTTTGGTTTGTGAGGGCATGAGTGTGTGTGCATGTCTCTCTGTGTGTGTGTGTGTGTGTGTGTGTGTGTGTGTGTGTGTGTGTGTGTGTGTGTCTAAGTGCGAGCACATGTGTGTTGCTTTTTGCTGGGAAAGAAAAGAATACAGTAGTAGCCCTTGTAACCCAGCCCTGCCCTCCACCCCCGGCCCCTCTCTCTGTCAGTGGCCGTGTGTAGTGTGTAATAGGCACTGACAGTCGCTGTGCAGGTCAGTAACCCTGTGGCCCTGTCTAATTGAGGCTAAGGATCCCGGCTTGTCCTGCCATCTATAATTAACTACATCATCTGCAGCCGTATGAAAGATTCAGCTGGACTGGGAGTGGCCGACACATGATCCTGCTGTTGGTGTTTACTGTTCGTGTGTGTGTGCATGTCTGTGTGTGTGTGTGTGTGTGTGTGTGTGTGTGTGTGTGTGTGTGTGTGTGTGTGTGTGTGTGTGTGTGTGTTAGTGAATCCACTGTAGTCACAGTCAATACGAAGAATCTTTTTTACATTTACGGAACAGGTAGAATAATTATAAATACATAAAATATTATATTATATTATTGTATTACATGTACTTTATGTATGTATGTATAGGCATAGATAAAGATATATAGATATAAAAATAGACACAAAATATTGTGTACGTTTCACCCAAAAACTGTAATTTGCGTATTTGCATGTAGTTTGTGTCGAGTTTGCTGAAAGCAACAAATGGAGCCAATGAGGAAATGTGTAAAGAACAACAGTAAATCCCCACGTACCCTTCCTACCTTCACCACTGCTCCCTTTATCCCCCTCCCCAGCTTGATCTTTGGCGTGGCAGAAACTTGAAGTGCACTCTGCCCCTTCAAACACCTTGGCTCTGCCTTCCCCTGCTCTCTCCTCCTCCTCCTCCTCCTCCTCCTCCTCACTCAGCTCTCCCTGCTCACCCCACTCCACTCCAGCTCCTCTCTCTTTCCTGTCGATGCCTTTGAAATGCGGCTTTCAAAAATGCTGCTTTTTGAATTAATGAATCATTTTCGCCAGGTGTCGTTGGGGGAGGAGGAGGAAAAGAGGGGTGGGGGGTGGGGAGGAGGTCGAAGGGGAGGGAGAGGGGGCTAATAAATACAGAGTGGAGAGAGTCTCGCCACCGTCAACCGCCCCCCACACCCACCCGCCCCACCACCACCCCGCCTTTCCCTTCCTCCCACAGCCCTCCACCCCCAGCCCTAGATGAAAGGCCTGGCTCGTTCCTGTACCTTTAATTTAGAGCTGAAAAGGAAAACGAGAGCGGGGGTGCGAAACACACTTATGAATATGGAGAAAATTGAATGAGAACCGTCCCTTTGAATAAATCAGTCTGCACGTCCCCAGGCCTTGGTGGAAGGAAGGTCGCAGGAGAGCCTTGGATATACAGATGGAGAGCAGCTTGATGGACCTGTGTGCGTGTGTGCGCGCGTGTGTGTGTGTGTGCCGTGCACTGTATGTGTGTCCTTGTTATGTTTGTGCAGAAGTTTAGAGATGCATCACTGCGGGCTCGCAATACGTTCTGCATCCTTGGAAAGTTCTTTCACAGCAAAATGATAGATATCATACTATAAAGCAAGGAATCTCTGTCTGTCTGTCTGTCTGTCTGTCTGTCTGTCTGTCCGTTGCATATCTCGAGAACCGTTCGTCCGATCGACTTCACACTCGGCGGGTGTATTGCTGGGGACCCAAGGAAGTGCAGTGTTGGCTTTGGTGCAATTTGGACACGCGACACGTTCAATATTTATAAACTTTGGATAAACAAGCGAACAGCGCTCTGTGCAGCAGTGGCACGAACGGGCACTGCACTAGTATAAGATAAATAAGATGAAACTTCATTGATCCGTGTGGGGAAACTGGGCAGCTGCAGCAGCAAATAGTGATAGGATGCAGCATGGAAGAAAAAGAAAAGTAGAATATACATAAAAACTAGAATAGAAACAGTAAAACAATAAAAACAATAGGTGTAGGAAAAGTGGGTGCTACAAACTGAAACACTGTAAGCAAATTATAAGCTTATGAATATTTCCCATTGAATATTTCCTATTTTCTAGTTTGCTTGGCCTGGTTTTACAATGCTAGGAAATCCGAAAGAATGACCAGTCTTGATTCTTGCTATCTAAGTATCTCACTATTTCAGTACACCCTTAGATTAATTGTCAGATTCAACCAATGTCTAAATGAATGGCATTTTCTTTTCCACAAAAGCTGAATGAGCAAAACTGACCAAGTGAATAAAAAAGGAGAGCACAGGAGAGAGAGGAGGATAGAAAGAGAGAGAGAGAGGAAGAGAGAGAGAGAGAGAGAGGGGGGGGAAGACAGAGGGAGAGCAGATTGATTGTTAGGCCTCCGTATCATTCTGAGATTCCCTAACCCCGTTCCCTGTCTATTGTGCGAGTGAGGCAGTGGAGAAATCTAATTCCCAGCTGCCTTGGTGAGCAAGGATACACTGACTGACACTCATGAGTTAAACGCTAATTGAAGGCAGCAGAGGTTTGGATGTGTGTTCTGAGAGCCCAGTCTGAATGGCACACGGCCTTGGACTGAGGATGCCACAATAGGAGCTAAAAGCTGTGTGTCTACTCTTGGTGCTAGTGTGTATATGGGCGCTCTTTTGTGTAGACAGAGAATAAGAGACAGATTCTGTTCATGTATACACACACACACACACACACACACACACACACATAATAAAATAATCAATCAATCAATCAAGCAACCAACAGTATAATAATAAGTTAATAATCTGTTTAAATCCATTGGTTACAAAATCAACCTTATTAAGATGACTGTGTTTTGTTTGTGACCGCATGTGTAATGTAATTGTGATTATTTTCCACATCATAGACTGAAGAAAATAATAGGCAAATTGAATATGACATCACACAGTGATTTTCTACTGGCCTGTTTGAAGGCCAAGAAGTGGGTTTTCTGGGCGCCGACATATTGTATTTTTGGAAGTTTGCACAGTAGCGTAAAAGTGTGGAGCAGTTTGATTCAGGGTGAAGCCAATAATTGCAGGCACGAAAAGCCATGCAAGCTATATTGCCTTACATGGTCATAAAGCATGTTCGCATGTAGCCCAGAGCTGTGGCCGATGCTGCTAGCAAAGACAGGATTCTGCACACACGCCTCTTATATGCGCTGAAATTCCTGCAGACATGTTCCTAATGGCTTTTAAAAAATCACCATGGGAGAAATGAAATTAGCATTGCAACTTTAACTTTAACCAACTATAAAAATGATTGACTTTAGATTTCTGCATAGAGGATGGGCCTTGGTTCCACTGACTTAAAATGTGCTATAGGTGGAGTTTCAAATTGTTCTGCAGCCTGTAGGGAAAAGGACCATCGCACCCAGGGCTTCAAAAGCCAAGTCCAGTTTTGGCCCTTTGGTCCACATTCAATTACCCCAACAGAAATAAAAAGTTTGTTACAGATCCAATGAGGATTGGCATGCAAAGCAAACAGTTGGCAGGCAGCTCAGTATCTTAACACTAGCCACAATTAGTGGCTAATGTTAAGAAGTAAAAACTTATCAAAACTGGATAGTCAGGATTATTGTGAATGGAGAACAAGAGAGAGGTGTCTGCTGAAATTTGGTCTCACAAAACTATTACTGTAATAGTAATTACATCAGCTGCATAAAATTGTCAGCTGTTAGCTACAGTAAAGCTGGGGTGTAAGGTGACTTTCCTGTTTTGTGTTCATAACAATTTCCCTATTTCCCGAGTGCTTGCCATATCTCTAAAGCCAGGGGGTAATTTGAAACTTAGTCAAATGATATACTCAGATCGAATAAACCTTTCCTTTATGCTTATTTTGAAAATTGCATTCTAGTTCCATAACTTCATTAGAATGTTTTGGAGGTTTTACCTGGTGTCTTGCATCATCTTTCCCTCTCTCTTCATCTCTCTGGTCTGGTTTGGGGCGAGGAGGCTGTCTCTGTCTCTGTCCTGACGCCTGCATAAATAGAGAGCACTGACTCTTTAACTTTAGGTTTGTTTAGGCCTGTAACTTTTGTCTTGGCCTGGGAATTAGATGGTGACCATGAGGATAAATTAAGAAACCATGCTGTTACATAGCTAACGTGAACTATGGAAACTGCGAGAGAGTTCAGTTCATTTAACCAGAGAGACTAACGATATACTGTAGTTTACTGACATGTTTCTCCTGCACATGTGGGAGATGGGGCTGCCCTGCTTAAAATCTTGATTAGGATCTCCTATGACCTTGCCTGCTGAACTTTAAAGTTTTGATAGGATTCCTAAAGATCTTCAAACATCTTTTAGTATCTTCACAGATCTAGCATCTTGATAGGCTTTTTAATATTTTTAGAAAGGACCCTATCATGATCTTCAAAGATTCTATCCATCTTTAAAGGTCTTGATAAGGTCCTTAAAGATCTTGTCAATATCGTTAAAGACCTTTATAGGCTCCTCAAAGATCATATTAAGATCTTGATAGGGTCTTTGATGATTTTGAAAGGGTCTTGATAAGATCTTGATAGAATTTCTACAGTATCATTAAAAATTGTGATATCATCTTATCAAACTTCTTTTTATCTTTCTTCCTTAAGTGAAACAACACAATGTAATTTTATGTATTTTATGTATGTATTTTTTGTATGGGTTCAATTGCTTTTTTTTTTTTTGTGTAGTTCTACTGAACTTGCATTTATGGAACAAGTGAGATGTGAACCTCCAAGCTTGTGATTACAAGTGCAGTGTCATCAATATCATCAATGAGCTACTCATTTAGGCACCTGTAAATTTGTACTATCATCCATATTCAACTGACAGAATGAGAAGTGATATTGCAACATTTTAAAAGAAAATAAATAGGAGTGTTGTACTTTGGTTCCTAAATGAGCATTTCTTGATTTCAAGAGAGCTGTATGTTTTCTGGGTGGAAGGTTGGATACAAGTAGTGTGTGAGCATTGGCATACTGATGTTTTGGTGAAATGTGTGACAAAAACAATGATCCAAGGTCTGTTGACTTTGAGACACATTCCCAGTAAACTCAGTTCTATTATGCAAAAGAACCTAATAATGAACTCATGACCCAGCACCTTGAGAGTAAATTGCGGAAAGTGAAATATGTAGTGTAAAGAATTTTTTACAGCTCATACTTTGACAACATTTATCCTCGGAAATTCCGACTTCCCAGTGCAAATGGAACGTACCGTTATTTCTCCTCACAAGAAGCTCCAGGCAGAGCTTTCTCCACACAAAAAAACGCTATGTGTGCATGCAGCCTAATCAAGGTTACATTTGAACACCTGTGAAGCGGAGTGATACATACAGTACAGCGTCCCAGTGCTGTTATACTGCATATCAGCACTCAGCATATGAAATGCCTCGTCCAATCAAATTACTCGACCGGAACTAACTGTTGTATAAAGTATAGTAATCACTGAATACTGTATATATTTCATACTACAATAAATAAAAGTAACAGTGTACAGAGCAGCTTACTCCTATTCTCATTTTGACAGACAGTGAAGCGGCTCAGGTTAGGCTGTACTCTCTGCCCAGCTTTCCTCACTGTCAGACCTTGGTTGACCAAATAGTCCCATCTGAGATGTTTGTTCTCCTTGCTCTTCCTCCTCCTCCTCCTGTTAAAAAGGCCAGCTAATTTTCATGGTCATACTGTAATTATGGTCAGGCTGTAGTGAAGAGTGTTGTCTGTGAGTGCAGCTAAGTGTAAGTCACTTATTCATTTGTTGTTTATGAGTATTTGGATGAGTGTTTTAGTGTATTCTATTACGCTGAGTTGTTATGTTGCTATTAGCTCTATCGCTAGCATAGCATGACTTTGACATTCACAAGCTAACTAGCCTTGCTAAGCTGACTCAGTTATTACCATAGTGGTAGCTAAGTGTTTGTTAGCTATTGTGATGATTATGTTATCCATATTACAGTTTTATCTTGACTTTGAGTTAATTGGAAATAGTTATATGAAGTCATACGAATTGCAAGCATCTCCGTACTGGCTGTAACAGTTAATTTATGTTGCTACGCCTTGATAAATCATTTGCATTCTGTATAGGACACCAATTGAAATCTTGTATTTGTATTCTCGTTTTTTGTAGAAACCACACATAACTACCACTTAAGGGAAAGAGAAGAGGACTGTAACTTTGCATAGGTTCATTAAACTACCCCTCGTAGTGGACACTGTCTCATCGTGTTCTTGCCGGACATGCTGTAGTGGATGCCAGTCAGCATCTGGGACAATTTATACTCTAGAAGTCACACTTAAAAACACCTCCCCTCCTCTTACCCTCACACTTACTCTCCCTCTGTGTCCCTCTGCAATGTTGCCAGCTATTCATCCTTAAAACAGGAGAGCTCACCACCTGTGAGTATTCTGTGTGGCCAATTCGTGATTTCAGTTGAACATTTTGAACGGCAGTGCTTTCCACGTGATCCACATTTTTGGTACAGGAGTGTCAGGTTTCGAGTGCTAGTGTGTAAACAATTCAGAAATATGTAATATAGCAACAAGCAAATAATAAAAAGGCAGATTGCATAATAACAAAAAATCTGCTAAATCACTGAAATATTTCAGTTGGGTTTTGGGTCTTCCTGCAGCACTTCATCAGGTCCAAGCATATTTGGTTCATACTGGTCTGCAGTTGAGACCAATTCTTCTTTATAGTCTTCTATAGTCTTCTCTAAATCTCTGACTCAGGCATTCTGGAGTGACATTATTGTTGAGATAGAAATGGCAACACTCGAGTTTTTTGTGACTTTGAAGTGGGTCCCACTCATCCATTTCTCATTTTCTCCTCAGAGAAAATGATGGACATTAGGGCTGTGGCTTATAGGCCGGGCTTTTTGTGCCTTTCACCAATGTGCTTTAGGTTCACTCCATCATACTACTGACAGATAATTGAAAAATATTTTTAGTTACTAAATTTATTGATAGAGGCACTGCACATGTTTCACTGGTCGCTTCACTGGTAGGCTACTTGAAAATTGACAATGGCTGCAATATTAATACAGAATCTAACATGGTATGGCAACATTTAAAATGGTTGGCATTCACAAATCGTAGATCATTTCCTTCATCTGAAATAAAACCTCAAAATCATGCAATGCAGACAAACTACATACCAAGAGCCGATGGCAAGTCTTATTATAGCCTTTCCTAATAGCCTACCTTGTTTTTTTCCCCCAAATCTTTTAAGAGCCAGTCAAGATTTGTGAGGATCCTGAAAGGATGGGCCTATTTCAGTACCAGAGGTAGCATGGCAAACGACTCTCTTCTCTTCCTCCTCAGAGGTTCAGTTCACTGAAAATGTTTTAAATACAACTTTGATATATGAAATGTTTTCCCACACCAAATGCTAAAGTCAGTCAAAAACCAGCAGAGTGAAAATCCAACCATAGCTATTGCCTAAACTTCACCCTTCCATTAGCAAAATATAATTCAGATTTTAACTAGATTCACTTAACCTCAATCTGTCCTTAACCTGAACCTAATCCTATTTTAAATGCTCTCTCTTCTTGCCTAGACTGAAAGACATCTTCTGAAAGATATCTTTAACTTTTTAGCATGCATATTTCCACAGGAGTTCAGGAGCGGTCAATGCGAGCACAGAATGAAATGGGGTCTTACCTGGGTCTACGTTGCTGTGTTTCTACAAATGGATGATCTGTAGAGTTTTAAAATGAAGTGAGTGCTGGCACTGCAGGTCTGCAGGGTTGCACCTTTCATGAACTCCATAGGTTTGTGCAATAAAATGTGAAAATATTCCACCAAGGTGATTTTACCCTAGTTGTTTTAAATACTGTATAATAATCAGCTTGCATAGTCATTTCTAATAGGCATTGGCTTTCTCACAAGATTATGTTGGGTTTAAGATCACTGCCGCACCCAAAATCTCAGGTGATATGAAAATGTCAAATTCTGACTTTCTGAGTGAAATCTTGCACGCTTAATTGTAGTTGAGTTTAATGGCCCTGACCATACAAATGTCTTATGATTTCTCTGTAGAATCAGTGTAATACAGTCGTACACACACACACACACACATGAACACACACCTCCAGCACTACGCATACAGTCTACAGCCACTATGTGGAGAGGGGGTAGGGGTCGAGTACCGCCAAGCTAATTAGTTTTCCAGCCGTCCATAAATGAGACCATTCTGCAGCACCATGTTTTTAGCTGTGGGTTCAGGGCCTTGGCCTTAATGTGGAGAGGCATCAGTCTTTTCTTCCTCCTCCTCCTCCTCCTCTTCATTCTTCTCTCATTCTGCTCAGTTAATACAAATTTAAAGGGTTTAAAACTTCTCCTTTGGTTATATAGGCAGATAGACATGCGCACAGACACACAGACACACAGACACACACACACACACACACACACAGTTTCTGTTACAGTTGATGTTGCTATGGTCATTGCTAAAGATTTATATTGATTTCTCCTACCTACCTTCCTCCTCCTGCCATTAAGTCAACTATGTCGAAGGACACGAAAAAGGACATTGCAGTATGTACACCAAGTCATAATCAAATAACTGCGCTGACAAGGACATAAGAGTACTGAAACCAATTTCACTTTTGTATAGGCACAAAACCAAGGCAAGCATTCGATTGCATTAAAATCCAGGGCCAGTGTGTAAAGGGCACAAATGGAAATGGCTACAGCTAAGCATTTGATATCATGTAGAGAGCTCGCACCACACACGCACACTCTGGCACCATAGGTGACGAGAAAAAAAAAAATCTGTATACGCGCTCTTAGTGGAACTGGAACAGCCTTGATTTAAGATGAGCAGAGAAACTGTTTACATTTGCGTTTTGGTTTTTTTTAAATGGAGAGATTTTCAAGATTCAAGATTGAGATTTCAAGGCCACACACCTCTCACTGCTGTGCTAATTACAACCTTATTAGCCAGGAAGGACTCAGAGCTGCTAACTCCTTCAGTGAGGGCCATCTGTGGCTGACAAAGCCTGGAAGGCCATGTCATCCAGCCTCAATGGCTAATGAACAAACACAAGGATTTTCTCTCAGATTCATTATCGTCACATTGAATGAATTCCAGGTCCTTTTGGTTGTCGTTCTCAGCATATTATCTTCCCATCAGCCTGTCAGTCACCTCAGCTCAGCTCGCAAACAAACCCCTATCCGCCTACATAAACATAGATGCACATAAACACACTGTCACACACACACACAAACACAGATATACAGAAACACACATGGGCGCAAACATACACGCACATGCACGCACGCAAACATATACACACACCCACAGAAAATCAGATCAGCTAATTAAGACGTGATGGGTGAGTGGGAAGTTAACTCAGACAGGGCCGGACAGATGTCTCACACTGGTGACTTCAAAAGGGAAATAAAGAACACAGGGCCATGTAATGTGATTTAGATATAATGCTTCCAGGTCAGGGGTGAGGGCTAGACCGCTGGGCAGTGGGAGCGCAGCTGACAAGCGTGTAACTAACCATGACGGATGGGAATTCAATGGACTGCCTATTCTACACACTTTGAGCTGGACAGGCACAAATCACATGGCTGGGCACCTTATGGGCTCGGGCAGAAGAGAGGATCTGTTTGCTCTTGGAATCTTGTTTGACAAGTGTCCTGACCATAACCAAGTCAGACAGGGAAATCCTGTCCGAGCAACTCTCCTATCCTCACACAGGATAACAGTGATGTCCGGTCACAACACAATGACATATTGACTGATGAGAAAAACATTGGTTTAGTTTACTATGGCTTCCTATAAGCAAATTAGAAGCACATGCAGAACAAAAAATCTTGCAGATATTTGGCTTGAGAAGGTAAATGGACAGAAAGTCAAAATATGTAGCAGTGATGAGACAGATTCCACTGATGAATTGAGTGTTAAACTCCAATGCTGGTGTGTTTGAGGCACTCATAAAAAACTATGCACAAATAATGTTTGATCAATATGTAGTAGCAAAGGCCCTCTCCTTATATATATATATACTTCAATAAATATGCTTCACAACGTTATAGTGATAGATCTGTCTCATTTACTGTCAGATGAGCAATAAAACCTTTAGCACTACAGACCATGGACAAAGTAAATTACCGGCTATGGTACAATTGTTATTTCTTTCAAACTGCCACTATCTGTAGCTTTCTCTGATGAAATGGTTTGGGAATAGTGTAGTTTGAGAGAAGGGCAAAAGACAAAGACATTTTTGAAACTCCAGAGAAATCAGAGGGTGAGTGCAAGGGGGTGGGGAGCAGAGACGAGCGATTCAAAACACAAGGAGAGACTGCAGACGTGAGTAAGGAAGAGGTGAGCGAGAGAATCAAGACAATGAAGGGTTAAAACATTTCGCCTATTATGCTCTCACCCTTCCACACACTCAGAGAGAAATTAACAGGAGAAATTAGCAAAGCAATTACCACTTTTAATTGGACTAATTCTTCTGGTCTTGTCACAGCTGCATCCAGAGGAACATTTTTAAACCTCCTCGTACACGTCTTTTTCACCCCTTCACAAATGCTATTATTAATTTCACAAATTTCTGTCGACCTCTTTTCAGCCTCTGACGCCTGAGTCACCGAGGGCGAACCGCTGTCAGCTTCCCTCCAGATTATTATCTTCCCTCAGTATCTCTCCATCTTTCTCTTACACAGATGCACAACGCCCTCCATCCCTGCCCCTATCCCGACCTTCTCCATCACTTCTTCATCTCTCATTCTGGATGGAAGGAAACAATGGCGGAGTCATTTGTGGAAAGAGGAAAATGGCTGCAATCAACAACGGAGCTCCAATTTTGTGTAAGCAATCTTTTTGGACAAACAGACCCATCACTGCCTCTCATGTTTGAGTCATTAAGATTAGAGAAAGTTAATTTGACTCAATCTGCAAATCATATTTCCACATATGTCATTGGAACTTCATAAGAGTTGCTAATTATGTGTGTATATTTTTGCTAATTTACCAAAAGACTTGTTTACACAAATTATGACACGTGTCTCCCCTTGTAAAGTGAAGATTTTAGAGGGAAAGTAAGGGGAAAATCAATCATTCCTCTTGTTCAGTTGGAACAAATTGAGCACCGGAGAGAAAGGAATGTCCCACCCTCTGCGGTGTCAGGGGAAACTCACCTTGGGCACGATCACTTTCTGTTGCTCAACATTATTGGCTCAGAGATTGATTAGATTGATCCCCAACTGTTTCACTTGAGATGTAGTCAAAATGTATTTTTTTCAAGTGGAGGAGAGGAGAGGCGGGAACATCTGTTGCCCCTGATAGCTTTGACTTATTTGACTTATCCTGACACAGAAAGATGGGTGTCTGCTTTGAAGCACTGCAGATCTCTCACAATACGTTAGCCAGGCCCTGGCGGCGAATCCCGCTGGGGCCAGTGACAGAATGTCCTGCCCTGATGGGCTGATGGGAATCAGAGGAAATCAATAAGCAATGATAGACTTCTGCTGTCCACTCAGCTAATCCTGTTAGTGATAGCTGTGGATTTAATCGAATGGTTGCACACACTACAGACACTCAGACATGGAGACAAGAGTACTTGCACATACACACACACACACACACACACACACACACACACCTCTCCTAGTACACTTAACCCCATAACATTCTCATGGATAAGATCTGTGGATCTCCCACACACTCTCTCCGCTGTCATTTTGTTGAGACAAGCAGCAATTTGAGAGACAATTCATTCGGCAGTTAGGGGGAAAATCAGTCAATTTATTAAATCCTTTGCTCGGAGTCCAAGTTGGACTGGATTGTGGGAACATTTTCATTGGAGCTGAAGACGCAGAATAAAGACGCATTTTGTCCCTATGATCATTCGATAAAGGATCTCTTCTTTGATATGGAGATCAGTACAATGCATGGCAGAGTATGGGGAGCTGAGCAGAAATGGACTTCCTTTGAAAAAGAAGATCTTTGTACATGCCGTATACATATCAAAGTGACATAAACCCTGATAACTACTCTCAATACATGAACCACACATATGTTGCAAAGTAATTCTAGGTTAATACTTTGACCCCCCATGAATGAAGAGACATTATAAAAGTAGGCCCCAATGGCACATGTTTAAAGGTACATTAAGAGAGCACATCAATTCCAGATGACATAATCCCCAGCCCTCTCTTCAATCGCTCTCTCTCTCCCTTAATCTCTCCGTTCCTTAACCCTCATCTTCTAAGAGGCTGAAAGCTCCCTTCATCTTCTCCTGAGGCTAGGAGAGAAACCGCAAGCTGCCTGGGGAGAGAGCAGAAGAAGAGGTATTACCGAGGTCTGATTAAATTAACACTGTGATGCAGATTTCTTGCCTTTTTTTCCTCTTCTCTCCCTATCTGCCTATATGGTGTCCTTGAAAATTTTGTTGAACTTGTGTGGTGGTGAACTGGTGTGTGTGTCTGTGTGTGTGTGGGTGGGTAGGTGCATCTGCTTTTAATTAATTACTCTTGTCTGCATTATTAGTAGGATCCATGACTTGGGATCCTGATTTGCATAGGTTTTCTATGGTAATGCTAGCTATTAAAAAGCTAGAGTGTAAGCCCCGCTACCCTCCACCTCATACGCCCCCTCTCACCCTCTGTAACCACCTCCAGCCTCACCCGGCCCTCCGCAAGGCAACGAGCAGAACCGTCCCCCGTAGAAGCACTTTAATTACAATGTTTCTACATCCAAATAACAAGAGGTTTACATAACTCCCGCATGAGCTACTCATTATTCACAAACTATTCTTGCTATTCCTATCTCCCCCCACCAATACAAGCGGTGTACAATGACGTGCAAATTCCCACAATGCACTGCAACATCATCCTTTGGGTTAAAGTGAAATCAAGAAAAGTTCACTTTGTCCAACCTTACTTCCAATTTACCTCCTCCATATGTACCGAATTCCAGCGCAGACACTGATTAAATTACATCTATCTGCGGCTAATTAATCATTTCTATTGTGTCTAATATTGTCATAAGAAAGGTGCTTAGTTGACACTCTAATTCATACGATATGGCACCGCTCGCCTGGTTTGATCGGCACAATGTGCCAACAGTAGCAAGAAATAGTATCTAGCACTTCTGAGAGTGTTAATTAAATTCAATATGGACATTAGCCATGACAGTGTATACAAAGATGATAGTATAAAAGAAATTAACTTGAAATATATTCTTTAACCTCAAGTGGTCAGAGTATGAGCCTCTTCAGTCAAAGATCTACCAACAGACGTAATTCTTCACAACATGCAGTCAGTAACAATCAAGTTCACTTATGAGGAATATGCTGTAAATCCCAAATTTGTCCTATACCAAATGTATGAACCCATATGTAAATATTTAACAAAATGAGTAATATTTCCAGCCCTACTGCATTCACCTCACCACCCAGCCCTTTTTTCCTGAGAGAATTTTGCAGAATCTCCTTATATCACATTTGATCCTAATTTATCAAAAAATTGGCCACCGTATGGAAATTGTGCAATTTTATTACTTCTGGCTATTCAGTCTCTGAACCAATGACATTGTCCTGCTTCTCCTTCATTGACCCCGTCCTGCCTCCTCCCATCTGCTCCAACAAGGTGATGTTTATCTCCACCAGGAGGAAATTAAAGCCTTGCTTCATGAGCTGGAGATATGCAAATTATATACAGTGCAAATAGATTGCAGAGCACCACAGTGGGCAGCGTGTATTGGGCTGCCCATTGAGGCCCATTCATTTGAAATCCAAATCGGGACACACTGAATTACAAGACACACATATAGTTTCCCAAAATCATGGCATATAAAGTTGAACATATTAAGTAAAATAAATAAAAGATGACGAATTAATGGAAGACATAAAAATTAAACAATGGCTGATTTATTCAGGGCATCCATCAGGTTAGATATGGTTTAATAACTCCTGTTTCCCTACGGCCGATCTGCTCTACCAGGTGAACGCTTATCTGGAGCTTCAACACCGGCAGCATGGAAATAAGTTTCTGTGATATCACCATTACATGGGATATGTATTTTCTTGAACTCACAAAATTGGAAAGTAATAGTGGTCATGCAAAGTGCCGTGCGTTTGTGGAGTATGTAATTTTGATATGCATTAGTGTTATTGTCAGGCGAGGTATATGGGCTGTTGCCTGGTGTGATTGCAGGTCTGGCTTGTATTGTGGGAGGGAAGCGGACAGGAGAAGATAGTATTAAACCTGTCCTTGCCATCCCAATCTGTCTGCATGTTTCTCTTTATCATTCTGCAGTTTCTATCCACTTACGCTATAATTAAGTTTCCTGACCCCTTGCCTTGCAGCCTTAACTAGGCGTTGGGAAATATACAGCCACTGCAGATCTCTTAGCCTGATGTGCACCCCCCCCCCCTCGCCTCCTTCCCCCCCTCCCTCCCTCCTTCTGAAAATCTCTCTCTCACTGTCTCTCTCTCTCTCTCTCTCTCTCTCTCTCTCTCTTTCTCTGAGTCTCTATGGCACTGTAATGGAATAAGAATTATTAATCGAGTAATTGTGTGGAACACATTAGTTTGCATTGAATTTCCCTCTCTCATTTTCGATGCTTGATTATCAGGCTATTGGACAGACTCTACCCCCTCCCTTCATCTCTCTATCCACCCCCCTCCAAACACATACACATGCCCACACACACACACACACACACACACACACACACACACACACACACACACACACACAAACAACTAACAAATCCACTATGGCAGATCACACTTGCCTAAATGGCACAATCTCTCTCTCTCTCTTGCATGTGCATGCATGGACACACATACAAACTCACACAAGCATGCACACACACACACACACACACTGGGTTGAGGCTGTGTTTGTCATTACACCTGATGCTCGAAATGTGTGTAAGGTCTGAAGGTGTGGAAGAAAAGGCTCCTGGTGATGAGAGATTTTTTGTAATGTCCCTTTAACCTCCAACCTGTCTGATAAAAGAGCCAGGAGCATGGAAAATAACCTCTGGCATACAGGACACACACACACACACACACACACACAAATGCCACCGAAATAGAACGATAAACTGGGTGCCTGAAATCCCAACATCAGAGACATTCATAGTCAACAACAAAAAGAAAAAAACCCTCATCAATCATAATTAGGCTAATTAATTTCAATCAGCGTTGGATGCCTATCTAAATACAGTATGGAGTGACAACATAAAATGAACATCCACCCTGCAGCGCATAGCCTCAGCCTATACGTTCCCATAGTGAAACACACCCTCGTAGGATTAGAGCAGAAGAATAGGGGGATTATTATTTCATGACCTTTCAATCCGCTGCCTGTCAGGTTGAACTAAAGCCATATATGCTGCTGGAGGACTAATCTCCTTCTCCCTTTGTGTCCGCAAGGGATGTGTCATTTCTTTATCCCCTCTATCCAGATTTACTCCATAAAATAAACTTCCTAGCCTGATCTGATAAGAAGCCATCTCCTTACCGGGATAAGGCTGTGGTGCCTCGTCTCCCTGCTTCCCCGTAGCCGTATTTTGGGGTGTCAGATAACTCAGACGGGGATGGGAACAGTCAGGAAATGCCACTTTGTCTGTCTGGGAGCAGGTGACAACAAAACGACAGTGACTCTGATTAGAAAACACCCTACTCCTCCCTCTCTCTCCCTCTAAAACCACAAAATCACATATTATCAACACTTGCCAGGTAGTGTGTGAAACACAAATAAATTGATATTTAGGCGGCACTGCAGGCGCATACAGACTCACCAAACTCAGCGATTCAGACACACACTCGTGTTGCTTATGTTATCGGCCCATCTTAATTACCGGTAAGTCATCACTGCTCCAGCTGTCAGTCTGATTGAGCCCGACCCATGATCTGCTGATCTGACTGCTGTCTGCCTGCTGCCCATCCTGTCTCACTCTCTGTCCATCTCTCTTCATAGGTTATTTTTATTTTTTATTTTTTTACATTATTTGATAGACATAAGTCATATTTGAACCACTCCACCTCTCCTCAGTAATGATTAAACTACCACAGATTGCAGGGTTCAGGCTGTTCAGCTGCACATAACCACATTAATTGGTTCAGGAGTTTTGATGCACACAAATATTTATTTTTATGCAATGCACAATCTCCTGTTGCCTAAAGGTCGCAGCCTACAGGTGGCAGAAATGAGCATGTGTTAAATCTACCGTTTATGGATTGGTGAATTAGAGGTTTGCAAGAGCCAATATAGTCAGTATGTGTGCTGCACTCAAAGCATTGATGTAAAAACGTTCATGGGGAAACGCCAATGAACGGTATTTTGCTTTGGCCTGGGGAATGAAAAATATGGATATCTAAATAATTGCAAAAACGTGGTCTGCTTGGTGCTGTAAGGACTGCTGTTTTCTGTAAATAAGCAATATAGCAAACAGAATTTGACATCAAAAAGTAAAAAATAAATACAACCCCGTGTGTGTCCATGCGCAATCACAGACTACACAGAATCGTTACTTGTCCATATACTGGAAAGCACATAGCCTATACTGTTCAAGATATTGCTGCTCTTGAAAACTAATTGAAAATGGAATAAAATAAACTTTATCTGCTCGCAGAAAAAATAGTCATGCTTTGCAACAATCAGCAGCACAGTCATTTTAAAACGAATAAATTGCAGAAAACATATAGGGCAGAGGTTTGGGGGCTGAGGCAGAAACAGTTTCTTATTGAGCAACATCAATTTGAAGTGTAAAAGTTGGCGAAACTATGAGATGGTATGGGCGATGGAGAAGATTTTCTAAAAACTCAAAATGTCGTGGCTTCATTGAGCTGAGAAAATAGCCTATATACTGTAGCCTAGGCTATATAACGACTCTGTTCAGGCGCATTGCAGAGGCCACCACTAATGAAAAATAATAATATTCCTATAATAAACCTACTCCTATGTGATTTTGTTTTTATTTCCCTTGGTATGACTACAGTATAGCATTGTAGGGTGTTATTTATAGTTTATTTTATAGCGATATTTGTATAGCATCCTGTTAAATTGTGTTATAGGATTCCTGTAGTTCTTTGTCGTAAGGGACATTCTATCTAAGCACCTAAATTTACCAATTTAGCCAAGTGTTGTTGTGAGTGCTGATGTGCAGTCAGGTTGTGTGACAGGCGCTGAATTGTCCTCCTACTCCAGACCTCCCCGCCGGTCTGATCTCCGTTTATCCGTTCTCCACTGGCCGCACCATAACCATCCACCTATTCATCTCCTCCTTTTATTTAGATTGTACTCTGCATCCCTCGCTCCTTCCCCACTTCCTTGCTCTGCCACACGGCATTATTGCTGGGATTGGCACTGCATAGCATTCCTACTTGTCTACAACACAAGATCCCCATGCAGGCTAGGTCAGTCTTCTTTTTTTTTTTTTTTTTTCCAACACGGTGACACAATAGAAAGGCAGGTGCATTTTTTTTTTGCAAGCGCTGGATATTTACGAGCATCTATTACCAAACGGCTTAAAATAGAGAAAAATAAGTGAAGGGCGTAAAGTAAAAGAATAAAAAAAAATGTTTCCGACAAAAAAAAATGTCTCTTTTAAAATGTCAGAGTTAGGGTGATAAGAATCTGAGGATGCACGGAGGACTTTGGTGAGAAGTGACTAATTACCCTGTGGACCGTCCTGATAGTGCAGAATAATTAGATTCACACAAAAGACCCTAACCCAGCATCTGAATAACAAGAGCAACATTTTCAATAGAAAATTTAATTTGATTTTGTTGCGAGTTCCCTCCATGCAGTCGGGAGGGGAAAATGAGAGAAAGCATTATAAGGACAAAACAAAGCGTCTTCCCGGGACGGTTACATGTCTGATTTGGTTGGAAAAAAACTGACAAAACCCACAATAATCAACGGCAAGTGCATGCACCGGTAGGCTATATCATAATCTAAATTAGAGAGAACAATTAGAGAGCAAAACATATTGACTAAACATGGATTAAATTAAATAGCCCGGCCAATTATAAAAGCATTGTCAAAAAAGTTTTATTATCGCGTCTCGCATTTAAATCAGGCTTTTTTGGTTTTGATAATTCCGTGGCTGTTTCTAATTGGAAAGAAAATTGGTTAACAACAAAATCTTAATAGACGATGATGTTTTTTTTGTTTTTTGTTTTTTTACTTCATCGATTACTTGACAGAAAATAGGCTAAATTATTGTTGTATGAAATCTCGTATTTCCCTTGCAGGTCTGTAAATGTAATGAAGTTTTAATGAAATTCGAGATAAAATTGCATTCAGAATTAAAAAGCCAGTTGGGCTATTTGTGAAAGAATAAATAAATCAACCTTATAGCCTACAAATAGAAGTGATTTGAGGGATGAACGACGCTATAAGCAAAATATTAAATTATAGCAACATTTTGAATGTAAACGCTTCACTATTTAAAAATAATAATTCAGCGTTTTATAATAATTATTGCCGTCATAATGAGGAAGAGGACGGTGCACCTAAACATGAATTGCAAAATGTAAATCAGCATCAAGAGAACAATCTGTAATATTAAGCCTTGGCGAAATAGATGATGAAATATGACGAAAAAAAATTGGGATGAAATTGATATAGTATATAACACGAGAAAATCATTGTTCAATCAATCGTCCCGTTGTGCAAAAGATCTCTTTCATCATATAGAGTGGCATATGCTAACTATGTAGGCCATACTACATGCAAATACTGTGTAGCAGATTAGAAGATAGACACCCTGCCCGCAGTGGGCTGAGAGGAATGGGCTCTCCTCCAAGCTGCTGTCCTATCTCCCCAGGACTGGAAAAAGCATCCTAATCCTTTACCTTTCATAGTGATCTAAAGCCGATTTAAGACTGTCACTACCCTAGTTTGTGTTTATTTCATGTTCATCTGCAGCTCAAGGCGATACTCTGCACACCCACTTATGACATGAGCAAAAGATGTGTGTGTGTGTCTGTCTGTGTGTGTGTGTGTATGAGTGTGTGTGAAAGAGAGAGCAAGAGACAGAGAAAGACAGTGAGAGAGAAAGAGAGGGGGGGGGGGGCTTCATTGACCAGCAGCCCTGAGGTGAAGGAATATCCAGTGTGTGATCAGACTGTAATAATTTGCTTATTTTATGCAGAATTTGTCTGTCTATAGTCTGAAATGTGCGCCTCTCATTTCACGTGTTGTCTAACAAAAACCAAGCAACGCAACTTCCAGAAATATACCCTCCCACACAAATAGATAGCCAGGCAGACAGACGGACAGGCAAACACACACTCTCTCTCTCTCTCTCACACACACACACACACACACATACACAATAGCACAAACCATTGACCGCTGAGCAGGCAGGCCTACACAGACCACCTTTCTCTCCTCTCTCTCCTGTTCCTCAAGGCCTTACTGTATTATTCTGTAAGCAGCAAGAGCCCAGCATTGACAGAGCTAATCACTGGAGGGAGGGCTCCCTCACAAGCAGGCGCGCATGCACACACACACGCACACACACACACACACACACACACACACACACATACACACACACACACACATGCAAGCGGACACACACACATATACACAGAATGATTGACACACAATGGCAGTGGAATCTATGCAGTGCCCCCCATCCCTCTCTCTCCCAGCTGAAAAGACAAGGGAGGTGGTGGCGGTGTGTGTGTGTGTGTGTGTGTGTGTGTGTGTGTGTGTGTGTGTGTAGAGGAGGGGGTGAGGTGGGGGGGTTGTAGAGGTGTTCTAGCAGTGATCTCCAACAAACCAAAGGCAGAGCCAGTGGAGAAGTGAAGAATGTAAAGATGATCATGTGACTAACACTGCTGCTATCCCTACTCCTAATCCCCCGCTCCGTCAGGTGCAGCAGCTAATCTGGAGGGATGGAGAGGGAGAGAGAGAGAGAGAGAGAGAGAGAGAGAGAGAGAGTCTCAACTCCCCTCATATGAATATGATCCCTCTGCTGGCTCCAGCCCAGCACTTGTGAACCACTGATCCTGTTATCATATCACCAGAAAGAGAGAGAGAGAGAGAGAGAGAGAGAGAGAGAGAGAGAGAGAGGGAGAGAGAGTGAGAGAAAGGGAAGGATGAGTGAAGGATGAGTGTTGTTTATTCTTTACTCGGGCCTCTCATATCATCCACCAACACTTTGCCAAGCCATTGCTAAGCCATGCTCGCTAAACCGAATTCCTCCATAGTTCTGAACCTGAAGAGACCTCTCACAAAGATATACAGTCATCTGTGTATTCGCTTTATTTATTATTGTTATGACGTGGTGAGGCCAATGGTGTTATTCCAGCAATGTGCTGGTTGCCCAAGGTGACAGGAAATAGTGTAGTTAATTAAAGAGTGGACAGCACTCCAAGCTCCACTCACACACTCCTGGTATTGTCATAAGCACCACTTCTACAACACACTCCCTCAAGAGTCATCTCCCTCTGTTCCTAGGACATGGAGGGCCGTGCCGTGCCCTCCCATATGCTGAAGCACACTCTCCCGTCTCTCATGCATGCATTCACAGACACTCACACACTCTCTCTTTCTCTCTCCCCCTCACACACACACACACACACATACGTCCATGCACACGTCCAGAGCAGCCATCTCTACATAGACTCATCCAGATAGCTAACAGATAACACTTTGGCTTTCAATTCAGTTTGATGTTATCGTCTTCCCTTTCTTAGAGAAATATGAACCTGTCACACGGGGCGGCTTACGGATTTGTTACATAGTTCCGTCGTAGATAATTCCAACAATAGGGGCCAGAGCCGCGCTCCCTCTGCATGCAGAGTTAGCAGGACTGCAGCCCTAATCAGCGGGAGAGGATCACATCTGCCCTGACAGCAGCTGCATCACTGTTTAGAAGAGCTGCCAGTGTGAGAAACACACAGGTCGATTCCCTTTTCTCCCTGGACAGAGTGGGTGTTCTTCTCATTCATTCCTTCTTTCTACGTCCTTTCTTTGAGCCAGCCAATTAACCTGGGAGCAGTGCACTAATGAGTTCCCTCTGGTGGCGCTGCACCGCTGAATGGAGGGACGAGGAGAGGGAAGAGCAGGGTGAGTGAAGAGGGGAGAGAGGAGAGGGGTCAGGGAGGGATAGCAGGGGGCCGGAGGAGAGGAGAGGTGCAGACTTGGCAAAGGCAAGGAGGGCGAGAGAACACAGAGGAAAGGGTGAAGACGGGTTGATATAGGGGTGAGGAGAGAGGAGGGAAAAGGACAGAGGGGTTCAGGGAGAGGAAATATGGGATGGGATGATGCAAGAGGAGAGGGGACAGAGCACCATGCAGTTGGCCACTACGGGCCTATCACCAAGACATTGTCAGCCAGACAATGGGCTTATCAGCCTCCTTTTCACACCAGTCTGATTAACTGGGAGGAATGGGAGGGAGAGGAGGGGAAGGGAAAGGGTATGTCCTTGTACCAGCCCACTAAATGTCAGAGAATGGGCCAGGGCAGCCACACTAGCCTTATGGATTTAGCATACATCACTGAGAAATATAGGGACAGTTTTAAACCCATTGTAAAACCCACATCCTCCCATACTGTATGTTAGCCGTGTTAGCAATGGGGGGTGGTGCAGCCGTAATAAATCTAGAACCTTTGTAAATGTATCTCACTAACCAGATTAGCAAGGAAGTGATAAGCACCTTTAAGCACCGTTAGCTAAATCTGTGCGTGTCATCGGTCATAGTAACACCATAAACCACAGCGCATAGGTGCCATATATAGCCATGCTAGTGTGTGTTGGGGTTGGAGAGGAAAGGAAATGCACTAGTCTAGCCTTACTTCTGCACATTACTTCTTTCTGTAAAGAAGTAGCAATGTATGAATTTTCACTTTCTGTTATTACATATTATGAGCAAAGAATTGTCATACTGGCAGGAATACAGGAAGCGGCAGACATTGTTAAAAGTTAAAATGAATACTTCATCATGCAGGAAACAATCAAACCTGTGAAGGAAGGAAAAAATAAAAACAACAAGAACAACAACTGTTAGCCCTATTCTTTCTTACATTCCTCTTTTGTCACTGCTATTATGAATTGATATCAAGTGCCCATACTAGAATAAAATTATGTCACACTGCTTAGTAGTTACTAACACATATTTGATCAAATTGGCCTTGCCGCTCAGCCGCGGCGTCCAAGCTTGGTAAGTTGTATAGACCAACAAACGACTAAGAGCAGGCTTCAGCAAAATTGTTTGTGTCATTGTTCAATTAGTTTTCAATATTGATCCCAGCTTGTTTGTTTACTCGCTTACTGCTTCCCATTTGAATGGCCTTGACAGCCATCTGTCACATAGAGAGACAGCGAGGGAAGGAAGGCGGGAGGCGACAGAGAGGGGGAGAGAGTGATTTACAATGTGAGTGCCGAGATAAAGGTGGAGAAAGAAACTACCAAAAGGGTACAAGCGGAGACTAAATAGAGGAGGAAATAGGGATGAGGTTGAAATAAAGAGGGACACTGAGCTTAAAATGTTTTTCAAGGTAAACCTTTTGGTAAA